>NC_044503.1:27661983-27961983 GCF_902362185.1 Chanos chanos | reverse complement strand
CATCTTTCTTGTTGTTTTACATGTATCTACATATTTGATGTTGTCTTTTGGGGTTCCTGTGTTGATGTTTCTCTGTTGTTTCTCTGTTTCTTCAACAAGTCTTTAGTTTCTGTTTTTAACTTCTCTTGCTTCTTCTTCTTTGATTTTCCTGCAGTTGTCAGGACACATTCTTGTATCACCTGGGTTAATGCGGCACTGCTTTCCCCAAGGTCTTCCACTAATAACCCCTCGAATTGATTTCTTAGTTGAATTTGGAATTCATCTTTCTTAAGTAGTAGAGTAGAGTCTTGCTTTGCTCTAGCTTTGGGGTCATCCTTATGGTGCTTCGTACCAGTCAATGGTCACTGTCAAACACTTTGAACTGCCTCTGTATTGAGGATTATTTCTTTCCTGTTGGCTAGTATGTAGTCTATTTCAATTTTTACCTTTCCATTAGATCTTCTCCATGTCCATTTTTTGTTATCCTTTTTTTGAACATCGTATTTGTCACTACTAAGTTGTGGGTCCTCGCAAATTGTACCAGTCTTATGCCTCTTTTGTTTCAGTATCCATAGCCGTGTTTTCGGATGGGTTTGCTTTCATCTTGTTCTTGTTTTCTGACTTTTGCATTGAGGTCTCCCATTATAACTTTGAAGTGGCTCTTGTTGTTCTTGATGGCATTACTGAGGGTTTCGTAAAATTCTTCTACTTCTTCATCTTCGTTTCCAGTTGTTGGTGTGGAGACTTGAACTACTTGTAGTTTATATCTTTTGTTTATCTTCACAGTAGTTACGATTCAATTCATTACAACCATGAATTTCTGAACTCTGTCTTTCATTTGACTCCTCCAATTGATTTTTCGTCTCCAGTGGAGTATAAAAGATTTCCACTTTCCAGCTCTACTAGTTCCTGTTCTTTTCATCTTATTTCAGCTAGTCCAATGATATCCCATTTGAATCCACAGGCTTCCAGTTCATGTTCTAACTCAACTGCTTTTCCACTGTGCTTCAGTGTTCTCATGTTGTTTGCAAATGAGAATTTGTGTGAACATCTCAGAAATAATTTTGTAAATTTTGCAGTTCATTTTCTTATTGTGTGTATTAATAAGTCCTGAAAAATTGACAAGAAGTCAGTGCTAAAGTTTGAGAATGGAACAAGAGAATGAAAACAGGTGACACCTCACCTCCAAAATGTCTCCCTCTCGTAGGTTTAAATCTAGACAAAGAAATGAATGAGTAAGGAAGCATATTTGTTTTGATTCACTGTCACATTTCAGGCCAATAATTGTTTGTTTTGACAATACCCATCTTTGGATAAAACTTCCACTTGTCATACGCTTATATCATCATGTGGACATTTGGTCCACACAACATCACATAAACATGCTACACACACACACACACACACATGCACACTAACACTAATACTTACATGCATAGTAATTCAGTTACAAACTAAACATATACTTTGTCAGCTGTTCACCTAAATGAAACACAGTCTAAAACTTGAGAGTTTCCATTGTTCCCCTCCAGTCACCGTCTCCAAATCACCTCCTGTGAATACTGATTTGACACAATGTAAAACATCAGCAACATAAGTCATCATGCCAACAAAATGTGTATTCGGAAAACAATACAATTCACACATTCATGTTGATGACATGCATGCAAATTAGACAGACATCGTCTCATTGAGTTGAAAATGGTCTGATCAATTAACATGATAAAGCCCTCTATGTATATTTCTGTGTTTCCATATGTGTAAATGCACAAAAAGTTTGAATTAATCTCCACAAACTGCCAATTACATTAAGCTGTACTTTATACTTATGTGATATGATTTTGAATAAACAAACATAAATTTCAAAGAGTGTCTGCAACAGTTCTATAACTTACATTAGAGAGATATTCAGACCACAATATTGTGCTCTCTTGTGGAGAAAGAGATGAAGAGTGTGGAAATATGGTAAGCTTTTGAGGCAAGATTTCTCCCTGTTTCATTGTGGAGACCTCACAGGGCCCAGAACATGTAAGGATGACCAGACAAACAGTTACGCATGTTCTTTGCTTATTTTCTGTAGTTTGTCACTGCTAACAATCTCACACAATAAATTTCAAGCCACTTTCATTTTCACTTGTTGTCAGTAAACACAATGGTGTTTGGGGTGCTAACATTTTTTTTATTTTTGTTTTATACAAGTGTTATATCACTACAAATTCCCCTTGAGGAAAAAAAAAACCACTACAACTTCTTGAAGAAAGAACTGGTAGCCAAGGTCAGTGTCACGAGGCTGGACCAGGTGGGCTTCAAACCCAGGTTGCCAGGACGGAAGACTAACAGCTAATGAACACTCCACCCAGGACTGGGGTGAACCCAGTTGCAGAGGCAAACACGGGAGATGGGGTAGATTTCAAAAAAGGGTTTTTTAATGGAACACAAAATCTCAAAAGTCCAGACAAAAAGAATACAGCTCAGTCCAAAAGAGAAATAGGAAAAGACATCAATCAGGGGGAAAAACTTAGGCAAAAAGCCTTTTCAAAAAAACAAGCAAAACAAGTCAAAAGAGAAAACAGGCACCATCCAGAAAGGCAAAAAAAAAAAAACTTCTCCAAAAAGCAAAAACACAACACAGTCCAACAAAGACAAGAACTCAGAAATCTTACTTGAAGCAGGACTCAAGAATACAGGGGTAAATGGCTCAAAGACAAAGCAACGGGTGAACAAAAGACCATGGTTTAAATAGACAGACAAGACAAGACACAGATGGTATCAATAATGAACAGGGAAACTGAACATGTGACAGGGACAAAACAAAAGACTGAGGACCCCTATGGTCCAAAAAAGGAATTACACCCACAGTCATGATAGTCAGAGCAACACAGAACATACATGAACACATGAATATAAAAGGAAACTATCAAGGCAGCTGGAACATTTCTGATATTAAAACAAATTCTTAATTTTCCTATTAAAATCGCTATCAAAAATTATGAAAATGATGACAGATTTCTGGTATTAAGCGGCAGGCTAATAACGACGCCAAATGTATAGACTGTTGTTTACTTCCTTTTAAATATCTAATGTTACAGGCATTTTAAGCAACATGTTTCAGTTAAAGCTCAAAGGGTTGCATTTTTTGTTTGTTGGAACATAGTTGCTGAATGATGTGTGAAGTACTTAGTTGGCAGGGTTTTATTAATGTTAATCCTGAATTTGTTTTAAAGCTGATTTGGAGATTATTATGGTACAAACTTTGAAAAAAGGTGTTGGTTAGATTGTTCTTTTCTTGTCCTAATTGTCCAATATTACATGTTCTGCTATTATCCAACATGAAATGTTATGAAGCCATTTCTGGCATATCTGTTGATCTTTTATATGCAAGATTCATATAATGTAAATATTAAAGTGTAGATACTTTTCTTGTAAGGTAGACAAAGTATGCCATACCAAGATGTCCTCATTCCCAACTAACCAAATACGGTAGCTTGGTCAGTGGCCATATGCTTCAAACTATGACACTCTCTACGTAACCCTCCAGTGTCAGTTTTGCTAACACACAAAAACCCAAACTTGATGCATTGGCCGGGAATCGAACCAAGGCCTCCCGCGTGGCAGGCAAGAATTCTACCACGGAACCACCAATGCAACAGAAAAAGCAACTGAAGCCAATGACCTTGAAGATCAGGGAAGGATCTGACGCAGCTGTTAGTGCTGTGACCTCCAAGATGCGACATTTTTAGTATCTCCACCTTGGAGAAGCTAAAATTTCCCTATTGATATCTATTGAAAATTTTCAGGGTGGGCTGTAATGATATATGGCAAATTTGTTTTCTGTTTTTCACACCGCACCAGCTTGTAGTAGCCTTACGAAATACAATTATCCCACCTCTATTTCACCTCAGGATAATTTGCCAAGCACGCAGCCTCGCCTTACCTCCCCTGCAGTCCTCTGTTCCTCTTAAACGCAACGATACAAAAAAACAGCAGAGCAACTCAGTTTCAGGTTTCTGTGTATTATTTCAGCAAGAACAAGTACACTGATAACTTAGTTGCTGTTAAATAGTTGGGCTGGAGGCATATGTAGGCTGCTTGTGCCACTTGTGCACTCACAATGTACACTTTAGAGACTGTAAAAGAACAGACTATTGCTGTAATTCAGAATAAGAAGATATTTATGTGCTCACCAAAACAAATGAAATAACTCAAAATAATATGGGTTCTAATCAATTGCATATTAATTATTATTTTTATTACATTCACTCATTCATTCATTCATTCATACATTCCTTCAAGATGGATTAGTGCATGGTCTTTACATGAGTGTTACGCTGATAAAACAGTAAAAGTCAAGTTTGCAATAACTTTTGGTTTCAATTTCTCTTCTCATCTCCTTTTTTTCTCTCCACCGCCACCTTTTGGTCACACATGAATTATATAAAGGAAAATCCATCTCTGACAACGCATATTTGTTCCTTTGTTTGATTGTTTTTTTTTTTTATGAGAATCTCACCTTATAATTGGAGCATACTCATACAATTTCTATCACCTATTTCTGCACTTGTTCATCCTTATTTAAGTTTCACATGAAGCAGTCACTATTTCTAATCCATATTTATTCATGACGGGATCCTACTAAATGCCTTAGCCTGTGCTCCAGGACATCACGGCATCAACGAGAGGAGTTACCTCTACACCCAGGGGCCTATCATCCCCACTATGCTCATGTCTTGGCCAAAGTACACAAGACCTATTGTGATTTCTCCCCCCAGTTACTACAGAGCGGAAAGTAATAACTCTTTGAGCCTTAGTTAAATTTCATGGATTGTCATATTACATCCCTTGCAGAAGAGTTAACCAAATTTTTTGAGAAGCAGGTGATGCATTGTCACAAGCTGGGTCTCTCCTCCTCCTTTCCTGGCGATTTTTATATTGAGCTGTATATTCACTCCCTGGTTTCCTTTGCTTCACCTTGTTAGTTCAATCATTAGTTGCATCCGGTATAGTTACTGTAGTCTTGTCTCAGTTTGTGTAAATACTCAGTTTACGTCCTTGTCTTTGTGTGGAATTGTTAACATTGCATTGTGAATGCTAAGTTTGAGTTGGCTATAATCATGTCCGGAAGTCTTTTGCTTACTCCTGTTTTGTTCAAATGAAACTAAGCTAACCTGCACATGCATCCAGAATCCCCTTCAGTCTGTGACATGCATCATGTGTCTGAAAGATCTGAACCCCGATGATGCTACCAAGCCCCTGGCAACCAGGGATGTAACAAGCCCAAGTTCAAATATTTCACGCCATGTTTGGCTCAAAAATGTACTTGTCATTTTTTTTAAATATAAGAAATAACATGTATAAACACACACACACACAAAAACAGCTTCTGTCTTTGGCTATTCTATAATATGATCTGTATTAGTGCATGAAAATCTGCTTTTTTTTACTTATGCTTTAGAGCATTGGTAACACATGTTTAAGTTCAATACAGTCATGAGAGAAGGAAAACAATGCACAGAGAATTGTCTTTCTCTCCCAGTCTGGTACAGTACTCTAGATCCCAAAAATAAAATGTGCCTGAGCTGAATAAAGGAACAGTCAAAATAATTCCTGATGAATGTACTACTACTACCAGTACTACTACTACTACCAGCAACAACAACAACGACAACAACAGCAAAAACAGAGGTAGTAGTAACAATAATAATAATAATAATAATAATAATAATAATAATAATAATAATAATAATTAATGAAGATAACAGTAATCATAATAATAATCAAAGTTAAATCATAATAATAATTTATAACAATAGTAGCATTTGAGCAATCCTGTGCAAAATGGTTAAATTCAGCAATCTGTGGGCATGTACTCTAAAATGATATATAAGCATTTTCCATTTCATTTTACAAAGAAGAGTCAAGTGCTGAGGGAAAAAAAACAGTAGCTTTCCTTTCAAAATTGTTGTATTCAAAATCCACACTAAAATCGACAGTAGAAAGAGATTTACTAGCAGACTGAATAAGGGCGTGATTCCACAACACTAGATTTATCCGTAAAACACTGGAGCCAAAGCCATTAGGAGGATCAGTGCACAGGGGACCACACTGGTAGAAGAGCTACAAAAAATATCCACATGCATGTTCAAATCAATTGTAATAGTAGGTATTGTAATGTACAAACATTCATTCATAGGTATATAATGATAGTTTCTAGATATAGGTATGATCAGGCACACACAAATAAGGAAACAGACAAAGAAACTAACAAACACATTTAACTAAACAAAAGTACCAAGTGCATCTTTTTATATTGGAGATTAGAGAATTAGAACTTTAATGACTTGTAATTAAAGGACAAATGTTAAAGATTTATGGATAAGTAAGACAGATAACTTGCAAGTTTGTCAGTAATACTTGCATGTTCAAGTTCATTAGACATGTCATGGTAAATATGGTCATTTTGCATGGTAATTTCAAAGAAATTACAACGTGATAGTAAGAAATGGATTTTTTTGTGTTTTTCTTTGTTTCTGATTTGATCATATTGAAGTTGGTGTAGGACAAGCAAACAGTGAAATAATATTAACTTAGCCGGAATCACGGCAAGGACAAGAGATGGAAGAAATTTTTTAAACATAATTTTTTTTTCATTGAAAAATTAGTGACAATAGCTTGCATAAAGTACAATGTTTTAGACTTTCTAAGACTTTCTAAGTGTTAAACTCTAGACACACATAAACACGTGTTTTACTAAACTACAGGACAAAGTGGCGTTTTTGATCTTAGAGATTAGAAATCAATGTAATATTTTTAATTGAAAGGGAATTTGTCTGTAGGCAATATTTACTCAGTGTTTACAAAAATATGTTAAATATTTTACCTGTCAGTGGTTGTTGTAGGAGTCCTGTGACAACAAAAAATCATCAATACATGTGCACTACCACCATGTCTTTCTTATTTTTTAAGCAAGTTTTTTTTAAATGTTAGTTATCTTAACTTTTCCACTAGGAATTGTAAAGATATTACAAAATAAAAAGGAAAAATTGTATCTATTTGTGTGTGTGTGTGTGTGTGTGTGTGTTCTTGTGTTTTAATTGTTATGATCTACATATTTAAGTGTAGCAACTTTTATTCTGTCCGGCCATGGAGTCATTGAAGCACACCACGATGGAGTGAAAAAAGGTAAACTGTTATGAAGCTGTACTACTGAAAAATCATAATTATTTAACTTGTTGTACAAATAACCTTTCTGTGTTTGGGCGTCTATTCTAATTAGAAGACCATCAAGCTAGAGTCAGTCATTTCTCTTTGAAATGATCTTTTGATCTTGCGTATGCATATTGTATGTTGGTGATCTGTAAGCACTAACTAAATGAAATATGTATTAGACGGTGATTTTTGATACAGTGTTGGTAACTGTTTGGTTTCTGCACTTGAAAAGGACAAATTCTGATTGCAGATTGACATGCCCTAAAATTCTAATCTTTTATGATATAGCAGCTATATGACAGGGCAGTTGACTTTATTGACTGGCATATTATGGATTCAAGTTATGTTTATGTAAAGTATAGTTTTAAGTGCACAGATAAAAAAAAAAAAAAGATATACCTTGTTGTCCCAGCTGGGGTAACTGTTGTATGATTCCTGTATAAAGATAGTGACACATTTTAGAAAAAAATAAATGTTGTTTTGTTTCAGAATAGCTATAACTGAAATTGCATAGCATTATATTTAACATAACTTTTTTCAATCATTCCTTTTTTTTTCATTTCTTTGTAGGATGTTTAAGTCTGACATTTTTTGTGGAGCTCAGGTAAAACTATCAAGAATTGAAAAAAAGTAAATGAGCCCAGAAGGACATTATTAAAAAATATGACAGAATGATTTTTTTCAAAACTACTGCACAATTTCAGATCCTAAAACTGAATGATTTTCACATGTACTTTTCAAACGATTACTTTATCCTGAAAATATACATGAGATCATTTAAAAATTTTCTTGCAAAATCCCTATTTTCTTCTTCCAGCTCAGAGTGCAGATAATTTCATGAGCAAACTACTCATGTTTTTCAAGTAAAATATCACTGAATTACCTCACATTTCTAACATTTCTAACATGTAAATACGATATACCATCATTAGACATGAGGATGCATTCAGACATGATGATAAGTCAAGGCCTAAAATGACAAAGATCACAAAAGCACTAACTAGCGTAACTTTGATTTTGTCTCTCAAAATGATTCAGTGAGTGTGGGCTGAACATGTCTCAGTGGTCTTCTCCAGCAATGGTTTTCATAGTGATAATACCTTTTTACACATGGACCCTCATCAGCTTGGTCTTCTGGAGAACCCATGAAGTTCTGCTCAGGCACAGAGGGACAGGGCACAGTATCCTTCTGCAGTAATCCGGAAATGTCTGAAGAGAAACAAAATGACAACACAAAAGACTTATATTCAAAGAGCTGGTTCAAAACAACCCTGAAGTTCAACTGTGGTGCACATTACTTTTCACTTCACTTTACTCCATTACTTTTCACTACTCACTTCTCTTTCTCAATGCCTCAGCTATGTCGACCGAGTCTCATAATGTCATAGTACAACTCTTACCCTGCATACTGAGGAGGAGGAAGATGTCACCACCCTTAACAAATGCTCTGTTACTGAGGTCCTTCTGATACATGAAATATCGGTAACCCCATCCGCCGTTTACATACACTGTTTCATTGTTCATGACAATCGGAGTTCCAACTTTCCGTGGGTTGTCCCAATAAAACACACCACCTGTTCATCAAGAGTGAAGATGTCATGGTGAGAGTCAAGCACATAATATATTTCACAGCAATGTGAATGATTTTTGGTGGACATTCCATGTTCACAATCATAACTGTAAAAAAAAAAATCTATTTAATTTCACCATATATAGAAAGAACATTGCTTTCTCTTTTTTCTATTATGGTGAAGACAAAACTGTATAGAAAGTGTAAGCAGTCACCACTAATATAAGTTGGGTCCGTTGTAATGCTCAGCTGATATGACATGCGTTGCTGGATGTGAGGATTCTGGTCAAGCAGTAAGAAGGTCACTTGTCTCCATGGACAAGGCCACTGCAGCTGATCATCATAGTCCCCAGACACCAGACGTACATAGATGGAAAAGTACTCTCGCTGGAGCACTAAAAACACCTGATAGCCATAGCCTTCAGGAGAATAATACCTAGGGCTATAGATATAAGTGCCAGGAGAACTTGAAGTCAAAAGCTCCTCAAAGTTTCTTATTTGCCAAATGTTGTGTGGACACTCAGTCTCTGACAGGTTAATATCATCCACAGAAAAACCACCAGTGGAACTTCCTGCTCCTTTACGTGACTCGAATTCCACCTGGAACGCTTTCGTAGCATTAAGGGGTACATGATGGAGCTGCCAGTAATTGGCTGGGGAACCTGAAAAAATGTGGCATAGAATGATTAAATCCTCTAGAGCAATTTGAATGCCAGTGGAAAAGAATTTTATCGCCTGTTTCCAGTACTCTTTTATGAAATTTACACTGCTGTCACCAATGGGAAATCCTGCACACTAAGAGAAAGTAGTTACAGTACTAGTACTGAAAAACACAAAGTTATCAAGAACTCATCACCTGTGATCTGGCCCATGAGTCTGCGTGTTCCATTCGGGTCAGCCTCATTGTCAAACTCTCTGATCCAGATGTTGAGCTGGTCAGATTCACTTCCACTGTGGTAATGGAAGAACTGCAGACACTGAACTTTACAGTCTCTGCTTGGTGTCATGGTCCTGGTCTCCAGTTTTGCTCTGTCACCTTCCTGACCATTTACTGTGCTTAAGTGCATGAAGAATCCAACTGATGAACACAGAACACAGGAAAAAGATGTTCACATGCACTGGTTGCTTTTTAACTGCCCCTGTTATTGGGCAGTTAAAAAGCAACCAGTGCTCATGGAAGGGATCTTTCTTCAAGGTATGTCCCAGCAAATAGAAAGACTCTCAATATTGAAATATGTGAACAATATGTTCAATTTATCCTGTCTCATATCAGTTCTCACCTTGAGATTCACTCCCTAGGTAAGTGTGGTCAGAGTGGGGACCTCCAGCGACATTAGTCACTCTTTCCCACCCAAGGCTAGAGTGAGAACAGACACTCATCTCACACAGACTCTCATTATCAAAACTGCAGTGGTCAAGGAATGAGATGGATGCGTCTGAGACAAGAGAGACAAAAACATAATCAATAGTTAAAAGTCATTGTGTGAATGACTAGTTATTTGCTGTGGGGGTGATGCATGTCAATATATCATGCAGAACTGACAGGAAATGGAAGCACAATATTATTATCGGAATTTATTTATTGCTAAAGTATTAAGAAATGACATAATAAATGAATTCTTTTTTGGTCACACATGTAGTTTCACAGTTTTGACTCATCTTATTTGTAAATAGATATGCTTAGTTTTTCCCACACACATGCAGCTTTACTGGTTACAGCAATTCCTCTGTTATAGTTTCAAACTTCTGTTAAACTTTGTACTTTATTTCTAACTGGGCGATACCAATATATAAAAAGAAAGAGAGCGAGAGAGAGAGCGCGAGAGAGAGAGAGAGAGAGAGAGAGAGAGAGAGAGCAGTTAGTCACTTCAGCTGTTCACAGTTAATAGTGATTGCATATAACAGAACACTTACTGCACTTATAGAGTTTGTTGAGTTCTACTACATCATAGAAACTCATGTCCAGTTGCTGACCAATCACATCCTGGAACTCAGGAAACTTTGTGATAATGGTGGGTCCATTTCCATTCGTGAATAAATCTTTCCCGTAGTGCATCACAGAAGTGTAGTCATATGGAGTACCCTGGGTAGTGATTAGATCCTCACCGTATTTATTGAAATTGTGCTCTTTTCCTAAAGACAGTGAGTAACGGATGTAAAAAGCTGAAACATTAACCTTTGTTTACATTTTATTGTCAACAGTGCATGCCCATGCTGACACAGCATACTCTGAAGGCCAGATTATTTCATGAAATAAATAGTTTTCTGAAATGACACAAAATCACAGATTTCCTAATTCATAGCTTTTGTGTTTGAGAGGCTTTGATTGCGCACGGTGCAGTCAACAACCAACCCCCCCCCCCCCCCCCCCCCCCCCCCCCCCAGACAAAGAATGACAAAGTGAGTAATCACACCTGTTTCAATATTTTCCCAGACAATTGTAACATGATCATCTCTGTCATATCTGGACTGTTCATGGTAGAAGCCCAGAGCGTGAAGGAACTCATGCTCAACAACAGAAACAGTGCCACAACCAGCACCGATGGAGAGTATCTGTCCATTAATGAATCTTTTCCCTATATAGGAGTAACACCTAGAAAATCAGAGACATGGATCACTCTGTAGGTAAGCTTTAATCACTTCCTGGGTGTCCTATTTTGAGTGGAGCTTGAAGCTAATTGGCTATATTGGTATGTTTTAGTGGGCAAATAAATCACTTTTTTAATGTAATTACCAAACACCTGAAAAACATTTATTCTGTCCTTAGAAGAGAGTTCCTCCATGACTAAACAACATACTATTGATGATCACATACACTTTTCTATGGAAAGAACTGTCAAGTGGTTGTATATACTTGAGAATTCACATTTAAAGGCCAAATTAAAGTTACAGTAATTGCACAAATGTTTGAGAAAAATTACCCATCCTTCTTTTCAACTGAAATGTAGTATTCCTCGCTGTCTCTCGGCTTGAAATCGATACATGATTTCAACCTGAACTGTTCAAAGGCCCTCAGAATAACACCTTTGGCATTGATATCTGAAAACACCAGAACACACAGTACAACATTAATGTGGTGTAAAGAATGAAATGAAAATGTTTGCCGACATAAAAAATATTCTTCAATCCAACATTCATAAAATAGGACACTCATCAGACTGCTATTTCATAGGCTTATATAGATACAGTTGAAATAACCCAATGCAAATAGACAGTAATAAAGCCTTTTAATATCACATAAATTATAACCTTTCTGGACCGTAAACACAACATACTCTTGTTTATTTATTTATTTATTTGATTGTGTCCTTGCTGTCTTTTTTGCACTTTGTTTGTTTGCTTGTTGTCATTGTCAGTTGAGGAAACAGTGAGGAAACAGTACTAGCAGTTATTATAATGGACTTTTTATTTTTCATAATACCTGACTCTTTTGATAACAAGCAATAATGATCCTTACCAAGGTCCTCGTTTAGCACATAAGGGACAGGAGACTCCCATCGATACTGATCTCCTAATAGAGCACTCTTTTCTTTGGTCTGTTGAACAAGTGATTTTGATGAAAACATTTCATTTTAGAATTATCATGAGTCATTTGGATTTTTATAAGAGTATGGACTTTTCTGAAGCAGCTGACCTCTAAAATGTCTCCTTCTAGAAGATTCAAATCTAGGACAACAGGACAATACGAGTGAGTTTTTCAAAGTACTTGGACTGAATCTAGTGTCTTTGGAAAATGTCATGAACATTTATCACTATTTATCACTAGCTATTTAAATTATCATAACAAAAATAAAGTTTTTCATTCAAAAACAGTAACAAGTATTTTTCATTTATCTTGTATGTTCTCACCTTTGTTGATCTCAGGGATATCACGAATTCCATCATCAACATCTGGGAATGGGAACAATGGACAGGTAATTAATAAAACACAAATTAAAAAAAAAAAGAGTGAGCGTAACAGTTTAGACTTATCACTTAAAAATTCTCTAATGAAAAGAAAAGTTGCAACAGATCTCTGGAGGGAAGGTTATGGTCAATATCAGGTATCAGGAACCTAGATGTCTACACACATGCCCACACATACACGCACAGAGAGAGAGAGAGAGAGAGAGAGAGAGAGAGAGAGAAAGACTGATAATTCCTGAACTATAATCTACGGATAACTCACCTATTACTGTAGGTTTCGGCTAAAATTGAGAAGAAAATAACATTATTACTGAATAATGGCTGGACAAAAAACACTACACCAATGTCAAGTTGTTATTAAAACTGACTTACATGGGACAAATTAGTTCATATGCTTACCATTGCAGAAAGTGGCCAAAGAGCAACATTTGCCAGGAGAAAAACTTGAAAGTACATTCTTCCAAAGGCTTGCTGTATTTCCAAAGAAAAGCGGCTCAAACACACAATGGTATCGATTTCACAGTTACCATAACTTATATCTGCTCATCACCACTGGTTTAAAGATTAGCTCACTTTAATATGTTACAGTAAGTCACTGAGTGATGTCATATTTGAAGGTCAGCTTCAAGAGCAGTTTCAATAAAACTCACAAAATTATGTTGGCATTGAGTGAATCATGAACTTGATGTGATGAATATTAGCCTGCCCAAAACTTGAAAACTTTTTGATCTGTTAATTCCTAATATTATATCCATGTGATCGCTGAATCATCCAGGCCACACTTCTGGCACCTCTTCCAAACCTGCTCACAATATCTCTGTGGAAAACTCTGGTGGCTGGCTCATGTCACTGACACTGAGGTGACTGACCTACCAAATCACACATATTTCATTGATTTAGTGCCAAAAACAGAAACTTTAAAACTTTCTTGTGTACGTTAAGAAGAGAGTTAATTTAACATTTCCAAGTTTGTGGCACACAAAATGAAGCAAAAAGCAAATGTTAGGTTGAAGGGTCAGACCTTCCCTCACACAGTTCATATATATATATGAACTATGAACTATATATATATATATATGCATGTATGTATGTACGTATAAACTGAGTGATTTTGAGTGAGTGATATGCACACTCACACACAAACATACACACACACACACACACTTTAGGCGGGGCGGGCACTAGAACTTTTTCTCCACCTGTCTTCTTGTCAGGAAATTCAGTTTTCTTGTCTTGAAACACACCTTTGCCCACCTTGTCAACTTTTCAGGTCCTTGAGGATCCATCTAATACCTGGGACTGTTGCCGTCCTCAAGGTCAAGTTATTAATATAGGCTGTTTTAGGGGATTGATAGAAGCAGTCTGCTCTCCACTTCTGGAAACTTATCCATCATATTATTGGAAATGAGGTTCACAGACCGAAGTTATTGTAGTAGTCCAGAATGACATCCTCATTCATATCTGGGACATTGTACACATCTAACACATCTGCCTTTTGGGTAGAATCTCAAAGTCAGCGACAGCATAGCAAGCTCTATCCTGTTTACCTTCTCTCCTATGTTCTTTTCTGTTCTCCCAAGCCTACCTGGCCAGTTGATTGACCATGGGCGTTCAATGCAACCTCAATGCATGTTCAATGCAACCTGGCATGCTATGCATTTATATGAGAACATTAAAGGGTAGAAAGCACTTCTTTTTTTTTAATCTGAGATGTAAGATTTTAAGATTTGAAACTCATAATACCTATACTGCTTTTGAACTGCAATGTAGTAGTCCTCTCTCCCTTGGCTTGAAGAGTTTCAAATAATTGACGTTTCACCTTTATCTGCTTTGGAATTTTCCTCTTTATAATCAGCGTTTCGAAGGAGAACACAAATGGTTAAACCATCAACAAGGAAATAAAAGAAATTACACGCACAGAAAATCATTTCCTGACAGCTCAGGCTTTATATAACTTCCATTGACACATTACTGCAGACTCAAATCTTATCTGTCACTACTGCATAGTTTTATTGTGTTGCAGTTAACAGGACTTGTTGTTGGCAATGATTTATTTAGCTTTTACGGTTTCCTCTGAATTAATTATTAACTTTATACATATTTAATTTTGTACTCAATCCAATGAAACATGAGTTTTAAGAGCAGAGATGTGCATGTTATTTCAATATATTAGTTGAAAAATGGCTATAACATCAGGCAAAAATAAGAGGCTTTTGTGAAAGAACAGTCTTACCGAGTAGAAACCCTATGTAAAACAAAGCATTAGCGTTTAACAGTCTCCAACTTGATGTAGTTGTTTTCATAATTGGGAAAACAGTGACTGGAATATTATTAATAGTAATCACTTCACTTTATGGGTTATTATTTCCACAAGAGAATTAAATTAATGACTTAAATTAATGGTGATTAACACTTATTAATAAGTGTTGTCTTCTTCTCCCAGTCCATACATAAATGCATGGAGAAAATGAATGGATCTCCACTTTGGAGGTGGAACGATTCCTTTAGCAATATTAATGCATGCAGTGTAATATTTCATTATGTAAAAGAAATCCTTAAAAAATACTTTTATAATTCAAATTCAGACCAAAATCAGAAGTAGGAAAGAATTTCCATGAAAAAAGCTGAAAGATATGAAGCCGTGATAGTGAGCTAAAGAGTAAGAAACTGCCCTGCATACTCTTTGTGCTTCCACGGGGCAGATAAACTTCTCAGAACTTTCGATGCTTTGCCTATTTGTGCTTAGCACTCCTCATCAAGGCAGAGTTTCAATCAAGATTCACACTCCTGAACTTTTGCACATTGGGATTGAGAATAGTTCACTCTTAGGGGATGATAAAGAGGCTGAGAGGTTTCATTGTATCCCAGCCCAGTGAGAGTCAGTCAGAAACAATGAGTCAGATTCTGGCACTGAGGATAACCCAAACCCTGATAGCACTGGTGTTTGTGTCCTCAGTGGCTCAAGATCCATGACTCTGAATCTCTATGGTTTTAACTGAGGAGAACTTGGGTCAAAACATTGGAACTGGCTCCCAATCACCTCATGAGTTTGAAATAAATTGGGCTGCAACAAACAGAATGTGAATGACAATAAGCAAATTAAATTCAGTGTTAATAATAATTTTAACTTAACTAGTTTTCCCAAAATCAATTTGACATAACAGTCTCTGCCAGGTGGGAGTCAGTTTCAGTTAAGCTTTCTGCTTTTACTGCAACCTAAGACTATGATGCTTTGCTGAAAGCATCTGGGAATAGTCCTTTAGGACCCCATATGTGTGACTCAAACTCCTTTTGTTTAATGTACATCAGGACAAGCACAAATAAATATGCTTCCTCTGGAACTGGATGAGGTGGAGTTCATCTGACTAGGCCATAAGTAAGCAACTGCCATCCTCAGTTAAATTAGAAGGTGGAGTGACTTGGGTGATCATTTAACAAGTGGTAAGTAAACATTTGTTGTGAGAGTACCTGAAATCTTCAACCGAACATCCATTAAATATGGAGAAAAACTGGAATCAACTTGTGAAGAATTTGACACAAGTATAGTGGAAACTTATATTTCACATCCGTCAATTCATTATTTTTTTCTTTTTTCTTTTTTCTTTTCTTCTTTTTTTTTAACTTGTTTTGTCATTCTGAGTGAGAATGAAAACAGTACAGTTGTGATATCAATTATGTTCCTCTTTGACCATTTTCTCTTAGGCTGGAACCTCTTAAAATGAGTTGATGCACAGAATGCTTGTGACTCACTGGATAAAACCAACAAGAAAAAGTTATTTTATAGTGATTTTATTATAATGACAGGATATTAAAAAGCTCATTTCGAGTGATCCTGAGCAATGATACTAAACATGTTTTTATTTTTCAATTTTTGATCCAGTATTTTCCCTCAGAATAAATATACGTATACATTTCAGCGCTTGGCAAAAGGAGTTGTGCAATTGAAATAATCAAATGAAAAGTATAAAGCATGTCCCTAAAAGGCTGATGAGGACTTGAAGCCATGATGATGGGTATCTCAATGGAGCATTGTTACCAAAGCCGTGAGGAAGACCAGTGCAGAGGCGACCAAGCTGCAGGCTGAGCTGAAAAACACATCCATAAACATATTTTAATTAATTACTGACACTGATATTGCAGTGTACCAGAATTCAGTCATTAGCAACTAATTTATCACAGTCTGTTGATATCCTTGTAAACAAATATATGTTTAATATGACCAAATGATCAAAAGACCCTTTGCGTTTGCAAAAAAAACAGTCTCTAAAGTTTTGTGTGCCTATTTCCAGGCAGAGTCAGGGATACATGAAAAATGTGACATGAGAATTTACACACTTTCATGCACACTTTACATCATATATATTTATATATAGTTATTTTAATGTAAATATATATTTTATATATTTATTCACATAATGACGGAAACATGTGTGTCTGATGCTGTATCTTTCACTGACTGTTGCCAGTGTGGTGGTGAGTGGATGACTCATGTATAGACTTGACTGTTGCATGGGGCAGTATTCAAATGTTCTCTATTTTATCTGATATTTTTTGGATGTTGTGATAAATGCATTGCAGATGATACATAGTTGCTCTATGAGGCAAACTTATAGATGAAAACATGAAGTTGTTTAACTGTCCTTAGCTACAGGTTCTTGATATAAGTTCTAATAGTGGTACTTTTTCATCATTTTACATTTCTAACTTCACTTGTTTGGCATTTAAACCCACTTTAAAACTTTTTCTAATAGTACAATTTTAGCTGAACAGTAGTACTGTAGAGGTGTAGTGGAACAACCACTGAAAAAAATAGATTGCGATGGTACTATGACAACCCACTGTATACAGTTAACTGTTTTTATGTTGCTTATTGTGTGATCTGGGTGTGTGCGCTTAATGCTCACTGCTCTTAGTGAGCTCTTGTGTGTGTGTGTGTGTTCACCGCTACCTTGGATAGGTAAAAATGCAGATGTTACATTTCCCCCTTTGTGGAACAACAAAGGAATTAAACTTAAACTCATCTATGAGGCTAAGCTGAAAAATACGTGTCAAACACTGCCTGCGGTTGTTGACCTAGATGCGTTATCTGATTGATTCCTGTCCAAGAGATGGACAAAGTTTACCTAACCAAATAATTTAAACTCTTTCTGAAAAGCAACTACAGTCTTACAGTGTGACGTCCACATTTATTATATTTCTTAAATCATTGTGAGTCTATAACATCTTGATGGCAGCTCAAAAATTTACATCTCCTGTGATTAACGCCATGATTATCAAAAGACAGAGCTGCACATTCCATTTGGTCAGCATGTATTACTGTATGATAGCATATACTGATTGTCTGCTAGAAATCACTGACATTTCAGAGCAATCTGTGATAAATTCTTTGCCTGACAGTGCTTGTTGACATGGTAGACATGGTAGAGATTATAGAAATGGTAACTGTGTCATTCCTGTATGAGAAAATAACAGTTGCTGATTGTGGATTTACATATTGTCATATTTATCTATCTTTAGTAAGTGCGTATTTCCATATGATGTGCAAATGTATTTTATTTATTATGTAAAGTTGCTTATGTTGCGTTTAAACCTGTCAGTGGTTGTTGGCATAGAAGTAGGAACTGTTTCGTTCCTGTGTGAGAAAATAAGTAATGTCAAAGATCGATTTACGAACTCTCATATCTGTATTCTAATAATATATAGTATAGCGTCTAGGCATTCAGTGCCATATTGCATGGAAATTCATTTCATTTTTTATTTTATGTTGTGTTTATTTTCTTCAGACAAAAAAAAAAAAAAAAAGCAGTGTGTTAAATCTTTTACCTGTTATTGGTGGTTGACATAAGTGTGGTAACTGTTTGATTTCTGTGTAAGGCCATTAAAATCACCAGTTGCAGATTTATTTGTACACATATCAAGAGATAGTGTTGCAGATTCCATTTGGTCAACATGTATTACCATATGATAGCATATACTGATTGTCTGCTAGAAATCACTGACATTTCAGAGTAATCTGTGATAAATTCCTTACCTGTCAGTGCTTGCTGACATGGAAGACATAGATGTGGTAGAAGTGGTAACTGTTTCATTCCTGTATGACAAAATAACAGTTGCTGATTGTGGATTTACATGTTGTCATATTTATCCATCTTTAGTAAGTGATTATCATTCACTGTATATAGTTAACTGAACAAAAGGCTGTAATAGAGTGTTTCTAATAGATTTAATAACTATTATTAATTGTAATTACGATAAGATAAGATAATCCTTTATCAGTCCCACAGACGGGGAAATTTGCAATTCATCAGTTGTTTGGGAGTTTATTGTTAATGTTTTGGATGTTATGTTTTAAAAAAATGACATAACAAAAACCTTTGAACAATAAAGCTAATTTTTTTGTTGACCATTGTGAGTTATTGTGGCTGCCCACTGCTCTGGGTGTGTGTATGCTTAATGCTCACTGCTCTTAGTGAGTTTGTTTGTGTGTGTGTGTGTGTGTGTGTGTGTTCACCACTACCTTGGATAGGTTAAAATGCAGAGGTTAAATTTCACCATTTGTGGGACAATAAAGGAATTAAACTTAAACTCATCTGTGAGGCTAACCTGAAAAATACGTGTCAAACACTGTCCGCAGTTGTTCACCGCAGACACAAAATGTCACAACACAAAATAAGGATATGTGGAACAGCATTATGTAATACATGTTCTACCAGTCAGTGTCTGTTGATTTTGAAGTTGGAAAAATTAATATTTAATGAAAAATTACAAGAATTGATTATATGTTATACAACGCTCAAAAAGTTTTTTATTTGTTATGCTATGTCAATAAATTTCTCATGTTCATGTTTGCTCAAGATGTTTTACAGGCAAAATTTTCTAGTGAACTTTTTTTTTTTTTGCTGCTGTTATAATTATTGGTAAAAGTATGAGGTGAAAAAAAAGCGCTACCTAGACACAGGCATAATAACTGTCACACTCCTGTGTGTAAAAAAATATAAAAAAATGGCTAAATCACTGAAGTTGCTAGATTTACATGCCATAATATATGCCTTCTGACATATGATTTGCAAATTGATTTTTAGTATTTTGTAGTCTTTTTCATTTTTTATATTGATTTTGTGCAAGTGTTTGTAAAGCCAGTTTTTCTTTGGAAAACATGTGAACAAACGTAAGCCCCTCCCCCCTCTCCCCCAGCTGTGTTTATTCACTTCAGACAAAAAAAAAAAAGCAGTGTGTTAAATGTTGTACCTGTTATTGGTGGTTGACATAAGAGTAGTAACTGTCTGATTCCTGTGTAAGGCAATTAAACAAACAAAGGTTAAAAAAAAACAAACAAAAAACCCTGTTGATTTATAATGTACTTTAGCATTTTACCTTTGTTTTGATAGGCAACAGCTGCTATATGATATACAAATTCATTTTTACTTCTATTTTTACGTTGCTTATTGTGTGATCATTATTTCTCATGTTTATTTTTGCTTGATATTGTTGATAAGCAAAATGCTCTAGCAGACCAGATGTGTTTTTTGTTGTTAAAAGTATATGATATAAAGCAATATAAAGCAGTATATGATATAAACCATGGGGTTTATACCACGGCGCAGCCACAGGGCAGCCACGATTTAGACCACGGGGCAGCCGTGGTCTAAAGGTTAGAGAACCGGGCTTGTGAATGGAGGGTTGCCAGTTCAATTCCCAGGCCCAACACCCATGGCTGTGTGCCCTTGAGCAAGGCACTCAACCCTAATGCTCCCTGGGCACAGAGGAATGCTGCCCACTGCTCCTGTGTCTGTTGTGTGTTCAGTACTGGTGTGTTGGATGGGTTAAATGCAGAGGACAAATTCACTGCTCACTGTTAACAGTGTGTGTGTGCAATCACTGAAGCTTATTTTAACTTAAAGCAATCAACATTTTTGATCTGTCAGTGGTGGCTGACATAAGAGCAATAAACCAAACCCTAATTCTAACCCTACCCTTTTCCTGTAAATTGAAATCACTAATCACATAGTCACTTACAGAAAGTAGCATCACAGTACATTGCACCCTCTCTGATAAGCATTCACTGCCACATGATATCATTTGCTGATTGTGTGCTTAGAATGGTTTCAAATTTCAAAGCAATAAGTGATAGGTACGTTATCTGTCCATAGTTGTCGACATCAGGGTGGTGTCTTATTGTCTTATTGGAGGACTATAACAATACTCTCTTAGTGTCAGACTCTAGACAGACATAAACATGTTTTTTAATAAATTACTGGACAAAGTGATGTTTTTAATCATAGAGACTAGAATGAGTTATTGTTTTGTGATTAAAAGGAAAGTTGTCTGTAGACAATATTTACTCATTAGTATTTACAAAAAACAATGTGTTAAATATTTTACCTGTCAGTGGTTGTTGTAGGAGTCCTGCGGAAAAAAAGGTTATCAGTACATGTGCACTACCACCATGTCTTTCTTATTTTTTAACCAAGTTTTTTAAATGTTACTTATGTTAACTTTTCCACTAAGAAGTGTAAAGATATTACAAAATAAAAAGGAAAAATTGTATCTATTTGTGTGTGTGTGTGTATGTTCTTGTGTTTTAATTGTTATGATCTACATATTCAAGTGCAGCAACTTTTATTTTGTCCGGCCATGGGGTCATTGAAGCACACCACCAAGAACTGAGTTTTTTAAATGTTATTTATGTCAACTTTTCCACTGAAAACTGTCCTTAAATATTTATAAAACAAAAAGAAAAATTGTGTTTAGGTGTGTGTGTGTGTGTGTGTGTGTGTGTGTGTGTGTGTGTCCTTTCCTTTTGTTTTAATTGTTATGATTTACCTATTTAGGTCTAGCATTACTTTTATTTTGTCCGGCCATGGAGTCATTGAAGCACTCCAACATGGAGTGAAAAAACGTAAACTGTTATGAAGCTGTACTATTGAAAAATCATAATTATTTAACTTGTTGTACAAATAACCTTTCTGTGTTTGGGCGTCTATTCTAATTAGAAGACCAACAAGCTGGAGTCAATAATTTGTCTTTGAAATGATCTTTTGATCTTGCGTATGCATATTGTATGTTGGTGATCTGTAAGCACTCACTAAATGCAATATGTATTAGACGGTGATTTTTGATACAGCGTTGGTAAGTGTTTGATTTCTGCACTAGAAAAGGACAAATTCTGATTGCAGATTGACATGCCCTATGTCATGTTTTTGGGATTGTAATTCTTTTTTTTTCCATGTGGGGTCCTAAGTCTTAGTTTTGGTTCCTGTTTAGTTCGTTATTGTTGTATTGTTTGCACCTGTGTCTTGTTCTGTCCGTCTATTTAAGTCTTCTGTTCTGTTCAGTTCTTGCTCAGTCTTGAGTTGTTACCCTGTGTGCAATTCCAGATCAAGCCTTCTTGTAAGCCCTGAGTATTTTTGTGTGTTTTCTTGGATTGCCTTCCCTGTTGCTGAACCTGTTTTGCCTGTTTTGTTTGACCGAGATTCTGCCTGCCGTTTTCCCTGGTTTTGACATTGGATATCTTTGCTCACTGGTTTTGACTTCTGCCTGGATTTGTTTTCTGACTTTTGCCTGACCCCCGTGGATACCTCTGCCCAGATTTACCTATTAAAAGGAACCATCTTACTGAATCACTTTTGCCTTGCTCTCTGTTTCTGAGTCTACCACTTGGTGGCACAGGGGTAAGGCTCTGGGCTTCCATGCCAGAGCCCCAGGTTTGATTCCTAGGTCAATCGTTACACCCTCAACTTTTAATCTTTTATGATTAGCTGCTATATGACATGTCAGTTGACTTTATTGACTGGCATATTATGGATTCAAGGTATGTTTACGTAAAGTATAGTTTTAAGTGCACAGATTAAAAAGAAAAAACAAAGATCTACCTTGTTGTCCCAGCTGGGGTAACTGTTGTATGATTCCTGTATAAAGATAGTGACACATCTTAGAAAAAAGGAAATGTTGTTTTGTTTCAGAATAGCTATAACTGAAATTGCATAGCATTATATTTAACATAACTTTTTTCAATCATTCCTTTTTTTTTCATTTCTTTGTAGGATGTTTAAGTCTGACATTTTTTGTGGAGCTCAGGTAAAACTATCAAGAACTGAAAAAAAGTAAATGAGCCCAGAAGGACATTATTAAAAAATATGACAGAATGATTTTTTTCAAAACTACTGCACAATTTCAGATCCTAAAACTGAATGATTTTCACATGTACTTTTCAAATGATTACTTTATCCTGAAAATATACATGAGATCATTTAAAAATTTTCTTGCAAAATCTCTATTTTGTTCTTCCAGCTCAGAGTCCTGATAATTTCATGAGCAAACTACTCATGTTTTTCAAGTAAAATATCACTGAATTACCTCACATTTCTAACATTTCTAACATGTAAATACGATATACCATCATTAGACATGAGGATGCATTCAGACATGATGATAAGTCAAGGCCTAAAATGACAAAGATCACAAAAGCACTAACTAGCGTAACTTTGATTTTGTCTCTCAAAATGATTCAGTGAGTGTGGGCTGAACATGTTTCAGTGGTCTTCTCCAGCAATGGTTTTCATAGTGATAATACCTTTCTACACATGGACCCTCATCAGCTTGGTCTTCTGGAGAACCCATGAAGTTCTGCTCAGGCACAGAGGGACAGGGCACAGTATCCTTCTGCAGTAATCCGGAAATGTCTGAAGAGAAACAAAATGACAACACAAAAGACTTATATTCAAAGAGCTGCTTCAAAACAACTCTGAAGTTCAACTGTGGTGCACATTACTTTTCACTTCACTTTACTCCATTACTTTTCACTACTCACTTCTCTTTCTCAGTGCCTCAGTTAAGTTGACCAAGTCTCATCATATCACAGTACAACTCTTACCCTGCATACTGAGGAGGAGGAAGATGTCACCACCCTTAACAAATGCTCTGTTACTGAGGTCCTTCTGATACATAAAATATCGGTAACCCAATCCGCCGTTTACATACACTGTTTCATTGTTCATGACAATCGGAGTTCCAACTTTCCGTGGGTTGTCCCAATAAAACACACCACCTGTTCATCAAGAGTGAAGATGTCATGGTGAGAGTCAAGCACATAATATATTTCACAGCAATGTGAATGATTTTCGGTGGACATTCCATGTTCACAATCATAATTGTAAAAAAAAAAATCTATTTAGTTTCACCATATATAGAAAGAACATTGCTTTCTCTTTTTTCTATTATGGTGAAGACAAAACTGTATAGAAAGTGTAAGCAGTCACCACTAATATAAGTTGGGTCCGTTGTCAGGCTCCTCTGATGTGACATGCGTTGCTGGATGTGAGGATTCTGGTCAAGCAGTAAGAAGGTCACTTGTCTCCATGGACAAGGCCACTGCAGCTGATCATCATAGTCCCCAGACACCAGACGTACATAGATGGAAAAGTACTCTCGCTGGAGCACTAAAAATACCTGATAGCCATAGCCTTCAGGAGAATAATACCTTGGGCTATAGATATAAGTGCCAGGAGAACTTGAAGTCAAAAGCTCCTCAAAGTTTCTTATCTGCCAAATGTGTGGACACTCAGTCTCTGACAGGTTAATATCATCCACAGAAAAGCCACCAGTGGAACTTCCTGCTCCTTTACGTGATTCAAATTCCACCTGGAACCTTTTCGTAGCATTAAGGGGTACATTATGTAGCTGCCAGTAATTGGCTGGGGGACCTGAAAAAAATGTGGCATAGAATGATTAAATCCTCTAGAGCAATTTGAATGCCAGTGGAAAAGAATTTTATCGCCTGTTTCCAGTACTCTTGAAAATGAAATTTACACTGCTGTCACCAATGGGAAATCCCCCACACTAAGAGAAATATAATAAAGGAGAATGGTTTCCAGTAGTTACAGTACTAGTACTAAAAAACACACAGTTATCAAGAACTCATCACCTGTGATCTGGCCCATGAGTCTGCGTGTTCCATTCGGGTCAGCCTCATTGTCAAACTCTCTGATCCAGATGTTGAGCTGGTCAGATTCACTTCCACTGTGGTAATGGAAGAACTGCAGACACTGAACTTTACAGTCTCTGCTTGGAGTCATTGCCCTGGTATCAAGTTTTGCTCTGTCACCTTTCTGACCATTTACTGTGCTTAAGTGCATGAAGAATCCAACTGATGACAAAAAACACAGAAAAAAGACGTTCACATTTACTGGTTGCTTTTTAACTGCCCCTGTTATTGGGCAGTTAAAAAGCAACCAGTGCTCATGGAAGGGATCTTCCTTCAAGGTATGTCCCAGCAAATAGAAAGACTCTCAATATTAAAATATGTGAACAATGTATTCAATTTATCCTGTCTCATATCAGTTCTCACCTTGAGATTCACTCCCTAGGTAAGTGTGGTCAGAGTGGGGACCTCCAGCAACATTAGTCACTCTTTCCCACCCAAGGCTAGAGTGAGAACAGACACTCATCTCACACAGACTCTCATTATCAAAACTACAGTGGTCAAGGAATGAGGTGGATGCGTCTGTGACAAGAGAGACAAAAACATAATCATTAGATAAAATAAGATTTCTATCATGCAAAAGAATTCTTCATATCTTGCCAGTCTAAAGTTAACCATTTTGTCCTCTAAAAGTCATTGTGTGAATGATTAGTTATTTGCTGTGGGGGTGATGCATGTCAGTATATCATGCAGAACTGACAGGAAATGGAAGCGCAATATTATTATCAGAAAACATTAAAAAAATGACATAATAAATTAATCTCTTTTGGTCACACATGTAGTTTCAGAATTTTGACTCATCTTATTTGTAAATAGATATGCTTAGTTTTTCCCACACACGCGACTTGACTGGTTACAGCAATTCCTCTGTTATGGTTTCAAACTTCTGTTACACCATGTACTTTATTTCTAACTGGGCCATACCAATATATACAAAGAAAGAGAGAGAGAGACAGAGAGAGAGAGAGAGAGAGAGAGAGAGAGAGAGAGAGAGCAGTTAGTCATTTCAGCTGTTCACAGTTAATAATGACTGTATATAACAGAACACTTACTGCACTTATAAAGCTTATTGAGTTCTACCACATCATAGAAACTCATGTCCAGTCGCTGACCAATCACATCTTGGAACTCAGGAAACTTTGTGATAATGGTGGGTCCATTTCCATTCGTGAAGTAATCTTTCCCATAGTGCATCACAGAAGTGTAGTCATATGGAGTACCCTGGGTAGTGATTTGATGCTCACTGTATTTATTGAAACTGTGTTCTCTTCCTAAAGACAGTGAGTAACAGATGTAAAAAGCTGAAACATTAACCTTTGTTTACATTTTATTGTCAACAGTGCATGCCCATGCTGACACAGCATACTCTGAAGGCCAGATTATTTCATGAAGTAAATAGTTTTCTGAAATGACACAAAATCACAGACTTACTAATTCATAGCTTTTGTGTTTGAGAGGCTTTGATTGGGCACGGTGCTGTCTTTATAAATTAACATGTCCATAAAGAAAGGGTCCAGAATTGATTACTATGTTAATTCCTCTTATATGAATACCATAAAATTCATAGCTAAAATAACAGATTAATGATAATGAGTTCTTAAAATAACAGTCAACACCCCCACACCCCCCAGACAAAGAATGACAAAGTGAGTAATCACACCTGTTTCAATATTTTCCCAGACAATTGTAACATGATCATCTCTGTCATATCTGGACTGTTCATGGTAGAAGCCTAGAGCGTGAAGGAACTCATGCTCAACAACAGAAACAGTGCCACAACCAGCACCGATGGAGAGTATCTGTCCATTATTAAATCTTTTCCCTACATAGGAGTAACACCTAGAAAATCAGAGACATGGATCACTCTGTAGGCAAGCTTTAATCATTTCGTGGGTATCCTATTTTGAGTGGAGCTTGAAGCTAGTAGGCTATATTGGTATGTTTTAATGGGCTTATAAATCACTTTTTTAATGTAATTACCAAACACCTGAAAAACATTTATTCTGTCCTTAGAAGAGAGTTCCTCCATGACTAAACAGCATACTATTGATGATCACATACACTTTTCTATGGAAAGAACTGTCAAGTGGTTGTATATACTTGAGAATTCACATTTAAAGGCCAAATTAAAGTTACAGTAATTGCACAAATGTTTGAGAAAAATTACCCATCCTTCTTTTCAACTGAAATGTAGTATTCCTCGCTGTCTCTCGGCTTGAAATCGATACATGATTTCAACCTGAACTGTTCAAAGGCCCTCAGAATAACACCTTTGGCATTGATATCTGAAAACAGCAGAACACACAGTACAAAATTAATGTGGTGTAAAAAATGAAATGAAAATGTTTGCTGACATAAAAAATATTGTTCAATCCAACATCCATAAAATAGGACACCGATCAGATTGCTATTTCATAGTCTTGTACAGATACAGATGAAATAACCCAATGCAAATAGACAGTAATAAAGCCTTTTAAAAATTACCCATCCTTCTTTTCAACTGAAATGTAGTACTCCTCGCTGCCTCTCCTGTTGCTCATTCTTTTGAACACATTGTCTTCAAACTCTCTGGCCCCACCCCTCTGGTCACTGCCGTTATTTACCGTCCCCCCAAGCCAAACGCCTCCTTTCTTTCTGACTTCTCTGAGTTTCTGACCCAGTTATGTGCCATCTCACCTTCTATTCTCCTCCTGGGTGACTTTAATGTTCACGTTGATGACACTGACTGTAAATTCGCCACAGAATTCCTGGAACTTTTACAATGCTTTAACTTCACACAACATATCAACTTCCCCACTCACAGCCATGGTCACATTTTGGATTTGGTCTGCTCCACTGGACTCTCAATTCATCACCTCTCCAGCCTCAACCTTGATGTCTCTGACCACCTGGCAGTCATTTTGGACATCGACATCCCTATCCCCATTCCAAAAGACAAACGAAATATATCCTTCAGAAACCTCAAATCTGTCTCTCCCTCAGCTCTATCTGCTCTTCTTGCTAGTAAACTGTCCACCTCCTCTCCCCCTCTGTCTGATAATCTCTCTGATCTTGTTAATTATTACAACGACATACTCTCCTCCTGTCTTGATCAGATGGCTCCTGTTAAAACCAAAACCGTGTCATTCGCACACTCAGCTCCCTGGTACACTCCTGAACTCCACCAAATGAAAACCCGCAAGCGCCAACTCGAGAGACTCTACAAGAAAACTGGCCTCACAGTGCATCTTCAGGCTTATTCAGACTACCCCCAACAATACAAAGAAGCTCTCACCATGGCTCGGTCCGCCTATTACTCAGACCTCATACACTCAAAAACTCCAAGTCTCTCTTCTCCACGATAAACAATCTTATCAAGCCCATTGACAACACTCTCAAAACCTTTACTGCCAATAAGTGTAACTCTTTCCTTTCATTTTTCCAAACTAAAATTGATGCCATCTACAATAACGTGACCACCTCCCTTGCCCTCCTCTGCTCCCAAAGTGTGTCTCTCCAATTCACCACTCAGCCCCTGTCTCAGTTCTCCTCCGTTTCCCCAATGGAACTGGCCAACATCATGGCGGGAATGAAAAGCTCTGCAACTGCATTCTGGATCCCATCCCACCCAACTTCATCAAGGACTGTCTCCTGGTTCTCTCCTCACTCATCACACTGATCATAAACTCCTCCCTCAGTTCTGGTTCAGTCCCCCAAAAAACCTGGACTCAACACCAACATCATGTGCAATTTCCGTCCCATCTCCAATCTCCCCTTTCTCTCAAAAATACTGGAATGTGTTGTCGCCTCCCAAATCAAAGCCCACCTCAGCTCAAACGACTTATTCGAACCATTTCAATCTGGTTTCCGTTCACAGCACAGCACAGAATCTGCTCTGCTCAAAGTCACCAATGACCTACTCCTCTCCTCAGACTCTAGCCACCTCAGCATTCTCATCCTTCTCGACCTCACCGCCGCTTTTGACACCATCAACCACACCATTCTTCTTTCCCGTCTGGAATCCCACGTCAACATCACTGGCACTGCCCTCTCCTGGTTAAAGTCATATCTCACAAATAGACAACAGTTCATCAATATCAACAACTGCACCTCCTCCGTAGCCCCTCTGTCCCAAGGCGTCCCCCAGGGTTCAGTGCTTGGTCCTCTCCTATTTATCCTCTACATGCTCCCCCTTGGCAACATCATCCGTCAGCACAGTCTTCACTTCCACTGCTATGCTGATGATGTCCAGCTCTACATTTCCACCAAATCCATCACCACTGCAACTTACTCTACTCTGACCAACTGTATCACTGAGGTGAAATCCTGGGTGCAAGCAAATTTCCTCATGCTAAACTGGGAAAAATCAGATATGATCATCATCGGTCCCAAATCCCTCACAAAAATGCTCACAATGTCTGCCTCACCATCAATAACTCCACATTGTCTCCCTCCCCACACATCCGCAATCTCGGAGTCATTTTTGACAGCAACCTCTCTTTTGAACACCATGTAAACCACATCACCAGAACTGCTTTCTTCCACCTAAAGAACATAGCACTTCTCCGTTCATCACTCTCCTTTTCTGCTGCAGAAACTCTGATCCATGCTGTCATTACATCCAGGACTACTGCAACAGCATTCTTCAGGGCTCATCAGCCAAAGTCCTAAATAAACTTCAATACATCCAGAACTCTGCTGCTCGCCTGCTCACTTACTCCCGTTCCCGTGATCACATCACCCCGGTTCTTCAAAAACTCCACTGGCTTCCTGTCCCTCAATGGGTTCTCCTTTTCACCTTCAAAGCCCTCCATAACCAGGCCCCCTCCTATCTCACCGACCTGCTCCATCTCCACGCTCCTTCCCGAAGCCTCCGCTCCTCTGATGCGAAACTCCTGTCTGTACCATGCAGTACCAAGAACCGGACCTGGGGCGATAGAGCCTTCTCCATTGCTTCCCCCCTCCCTCTGGAACTCCCTCCCCCAGCACATCCGAGACTGCCCTGAACTATCAATATTCAAATCCCTCCTTAAAACCCACCTCTTTCAAACTGCTTTTAATCTGATTAACACTGCGTCTTATACCCTTTTATTGCATTGATTTTATGACTTTTTAAGTCAAGTGCTCTTATTTCTTATTTTATTGTTTCTTCTGTTCTCTTATTATTTTTCTTATGACTATTATTCTTTTACTGATTATTTTATGCTTGTTAAGCATCTCTGAGTGTCATGAAAAGCGCTCTACAAATAAAATGTATTATTATTATTATTATTTAATATCACATAAATTATAACCTTTCTGGACCGGAAACACAACATTCTCTTATTTATTTATTTATTTATTTGATTGTGTCCTTGTTGTCTTTTTTGCACTTTGTTTGTTTGCTTGTTGTCATTGTCAGTTGAGGAAACAGTGAGGAAACAGTACTAGCAGTTATTATAATGGACTTTTTATTTTTCATAATACCTGACTCTTTTGATAATAAGCAATAATGATCCTTACCAAGGTCCTCGTTTAGCACATAAGGGACAGGAGACTCCCATCGATACTGATCTCCTAATAGAGCACTCTTTTCTTTGGTCTGTTGAACAAGTGATTTTGATGAAAACATTTCATTTTAGAATTATCATGAGTCATTTGGATTTTTATAAGAGTATGGATTTTTTTGAAGCAGCTGACCTCTAAAATGTCTCCTTCTAGAAGATTCAAATCTAGGACAACAGGACAATACGAGTGAGTTTTTCAAAGTACTTGGACTGAATCTAGTGTCTTTGGAAAATGTCATGAACATTTATCACTATTTATCACTAGCTATTTAAATTATCATAACAAAAATAAAGTTTTTCATACAAAAACAGTAACAAGTATTTTTCATTTATCTTGTATGTTCTCACCTTTGTTGATCTCAGGGATATCACGAATTCCATCATCAACATCTGGGAATGGGAACAATGGACAGGTAATTAATAGAACACAATTAAAAAAAAAAGAGTGAATGTAACAGTTTAGACTTATCACTTAAAAATTCTCTAATGAAAAGAATATTTGCAACAGATCTCTGAAGCGAAAGTTATGGTTAATATCAGGTATTAGGGACCTAGATGTCTCCACACACACACACACACACATACACACAGGGAGAGAGAGAAAGAGAAAGAGAGAGAGATAACGGGAGAGAGAGAGAGAAAGAGAGAGAGAGAGAGAGACTGATAATTCCTGAACTATAATCTATGGATAACTCACCTATTACTGTAGGTTTTGGCTAAAATTGAGAAGAAATTAACATTATTACTGAATAATGGCTGGACAAATAACACTGCACCAATGTCAAGCTGTTATTAAAACTGATTTTCATGGGAAAAATTTGTTCATATGCTTACCATTGCAGAAAGTGGCCAAAGAGCAACGTTTGCCAGGAGAAAAACTTGAAAGTACATTCTTCCAAAGGCTTGTTGAATTTCCAAAGAAAAGCGGCTCAAACACACAATGGTATCGATTTCACAGTTACCACAACTTATATCTGCTCATCACCACTGGTTTAAAGATTAGCTCACTTTAATATATTACAGTAAGTCACTGAGTGATGTAATATTTGAAGGTCAGCTTCAAGAGCAGTTTCAATAAAACACTGACAAGATTATGTTGGCATTGAGTGAATCATGAACTTGATGTGATGAATATTAGCCTGCCCAAAACTTGAAAACTTTTTGATTTGTTAATTCCTAATATCATATCCATGTGATCGCTGACTCATCCAGGTCACACTTCTGGCACCTCTTCCAAACCTGCTCACAATATCTCTGTGGAAAACTCTGGTGGCTGGCTCATGTCACTGACACTGAGGTGACTGACCTACCAAATCACACATATTTCATCGATTTAGTGCCAAAAACAGAAACTTTAAAACTTTCTTGTGTACGTTAAGAGGAGAGTTAATTTAACATTTCCAAGTTTGTGGCACACAAAATGAAGCAAAAAGCAAATGTTAGGTTGAAGGGTCAGACCTTCCCTCACACAGTTCATATGTATATATATATATATATACATGTATGTATGTATGTATAAACTGAATGATTTTGAGTGAGTGATATGCACACACACACACAAACACACACACACACACACACACACACACATAAGGCCAGGCGGGCACTAGAATTTTTTCTCCACCTGTCTTCTTGTCGGGAAATTGAATTTTCTTGTCTTGAAGCACACCTTTGCCCACTTTTTCAACTTTTCAGGTCCTTGAGGATCCATCTAATACCTGGGACTGTTGCCGTCCTCAGTGTTTCAAAGGAGAACACAAATAGTTAAACCATCAAAAAGGAAACAAAAGAAATTACATGCACAGAAAATCATTTCCTGGCAGCTCAGGCTTTATATAACTTCCACTGACACATTACTGCAGACTCAAATCTTATCTGTCACTACTGCATAGTTTTATTGTGTTGCAGTTAACAGGACTTGTTGTTGGCAATGATTTATTTAGCTTTTACTGTTTCCTCTGAATTAATTATTAACTTTATACATATTTAATGTTGTACTCAATCCAATGAAACATGAGTTTTAAGAGCAGGGATGTGCATGTTATTTCAAAATGGGCAAAAAATGGGCAAAAATAAGAGGCTTTTGTGAAAGAACAGTCTTACCGAGTGGAAACCCTATGTAAAACAAAGCATTAGCGTTTAACAGAGTCTCCAACTTAATGTAGTTATTTTCATAATTGGGAAAACAGTGACCGGATATTATTAATAGTAATCACTTCACTTTATGGGTTATTATTTCCACAAGAGAATAAAATTAATGCCTTAAATTAATGGTTATTAACACTTATTAATAAGTATGTCTTCTTCTCCCAGTCCATGCATAAATGCATGGAGAAAATGAATGGATCTCCACTTTGGAGGTGGAACGATTCCTTTAGCAATATTAATGCATGCAGTGTAATATTTCATTATGTTAAAGAAATCCTTAAAAAATACTTTTATAATTCAAATTCAGACCAAAATCAGAAGTAGGAAAGAATTTCCATGAAAAAAGCTGAAAGATATGAAGCCGTGATAGTGAGCTAAAGAGTAAAAAACTGCCCTGAATACTCTTTGTGCTTCCACGGGGCAGATAAACTTCTCAGAACTTTCGATGCTTTACCTATTTGTGCTTAGCAGTCCTCATCGAGGCAGAGTTTCAATCAAGATTCACACTCCTGAACTTTTGCACATTGGGATTGAGAATAGTTCACTCTTAGGGGATGATAAAGAGACTGAGAGGTTTCATTGTATCCCAGCCCAGTGAGAGTCAGTCAGAAACAATGAGTCAGATTCTGGCACTGAAGATAACCCAAACCCTGATAGCACTGGTGTTTGTGTCCTCAGTGGCTCAAGATCCATGACTCTGAATCTCTATGGTTTTAACTGAGGAGAACTTGGGTCAAAACATTGGAACTGACTCCCAATCACCTCATGAGTTTGAAGTAAATTGGGCTGCAACAAACAGAATGTGAATGACAATAAGCAAATTAAATTCAGTGTTAATAATAATTTTAACTTAACTAGTTTTCCCCAAATCAATTTGACATAACAGTATCTGCCAGGTGGGAGTCAGTTTCAGTTAAGCTTTCTGCTTTTACTGCAACCTAAGACTATGATGCTTTGCTGAAAGCATCTGGGAATAGTCCTTTAGGACCCCATATGTGTGACTCAAACTCCTTTTGTTTAATGTACATCAGGACAAGCACAAATAAATGTGCTTCCTCTGGAACTGGATGAGGTGGAGTTCATCTGACTAGGCCATAAGTAAGCAACTGCCATCCTCAGTTAAATCAGAAGGTGGAGTGACTTGGGTGATCATTTAACAAGTGGTAAGTAAACATTTGTTGTGAGAGTACCTGAAATCTTCAACCAAACATCCATTAAATATGGAGAAAAACTGGAATCAATTTGTGAAGAATTTGACACAAGTATAGTGGAAACTTATATTTCACATCCGTCAATTCATTATTTTTTTCTTTTTTCTTTTTTCTTTTCTTCTTCTTTTTTTTTAACTTGTTTTGTCATTCTGAGTGAGAATGAAAACAGTACATTTGTGATATCAATTATGTTCCTCTTTGACCATTTTCTCTTAGGCTGGAACCTCTTAAAATGAGTTGATGCACAGAATGCTTGTGACTCACTGGATAAAACCAACAAGAAAGTTATTTTATAGTGATTTTATTATAATGACAGGATATTAAAAAGCTCATTTCGAGTGATCCTGAGCAATGATACTAAACCTGTTTTTATTTTTCAATTTTTGATCCAGTATTTTCCCTCAGAATAAATATATGTATACATTTCAGCGCTTGGCAAAAGGAGTTGTGCAATTGAAATAATCAAATGAGAAGTATAAAGCATGTCCCTAAAAGGCTGATGAGGACTTGAAGCCATGATGATGGGTATCTCAATGGAGCATTGTTACCAAAGCCGTGAGGAAGACCAGTGCAGAGGCGACCAAGCTGCAGGCTGAGCTGAAAAACACATCCATAAACATAGTTTAATTAATTACTGACACTGATATTGCAGTGTACCGGAATTCAGTCATTAGCAACTAATTTATCACAGTCTGTTGATATCCTTGTAAACAAATATATGTTTAATATGACCAAATGATCAAAAGACCCTTTGCGTTTGCAAAAAAAAAACAGTCTCTAAAGTTTTGTGTGCCTATTTCCAGGCAGAGTCAGGGATACATGAAAAATGTGACATGAGAATTTACACACTTTCATGCACACTTTACATCATATATATTTATATATAGTTATTTTAATGTAAATATATATTTTATATATTTATTCACATAATGACGGAAACATGTGTGTCTGATGCTGTATCTTTCACTGACTGTTGCCAGTGTGGTGGTGAGTGGATGACTCATGTATAGACTTGACTGTTGCATGGGGCAGTATTCAAATGTTCTCTATTTTATCTGATATTTTTTGGATGTTGTGATAAATGCATTGCAGATGATACATAGTTGCTCTTATGGCAAACTTATAGATGAAAACATGAAGTTGTTTAACTGTCCTTAGCTACAGGTTCTTGATATAAGTTCTAATAGTGGTACTTTTTCATCATTTTACATTTCTAACTTCACTTGTTTGGCATTTAAACCCACTTTAAAACTTTTTCTAATAGTACAATTTTAGCTGAACAGTAGTACTGTAGAGGTGTAGTGGAACAACCACTGAAAAAAATAGATTGCGATGGTACTATGACAACCCACTGTATACAGTTAACTGTTTTTATGTTGCTTATTGTGTGATCTGGGTGTGTGCGCTTAATGCTCACTGCTCTTAGTGAGCTTGTGTGTATGCGTGTGTGTGTATGTGTTCACTGCTACCTTGGATAGGTTAAAATGCAGATGTTACATTTCCCCCTTTGTGGAACAATAAAGGAATTAAACTTAAACTCATCTATGAGGCTAAGCTGAAAAATACGTGTCAAACACTGCCTGCGGTTGTTGACCTAGATGCGTTATCTGATTGATTTCTGCACAAGAGAAGGACAAAGTTTACATAACCAAGTAATGTAGACTCTTTCTGAAAAGCAACTACAGTCTTACAGTATGACGTCCACATTTATCATATTTCTTAGATCATTGTGAGTCTTTTACATCTCAACCATTTACATCTCCTATGATAAACGCCATGATTCTTGTTCCTTGTTCACCAAGAGTTTTTCAAAAAGTAAAGGAAAAAAAAGGTTACGTGGATACATGTCACACCTTGCTCCTTCCTGTTCTTTGGTTTCTCGATTTACCCCCGCTCTAGTGGTCAGTATTGGTCCTTCTTATGTACACTTCTGTTTCTTCCTGGTGTTTGGTTTAGTCTTTTTAGTTAATGATTGACCACATCTGTCCTGAGTTAGTTTAGCCTCATTTAGTTTTGTATAGTCCCCTTGGTTTTCCTTATTTCTTTGCCCAGCTTTCTTTGGTGCTCACCTTGTGTTATGCTGGTTTTCCTGCTCACCTGAACCTGCGGACCAGCATTTGTAAGTCTTTGTAATTTAGTTTATTATGTTTGATCTAAATAAAGAACTTTTTGACCTGCACTTGCATCCAGCCTCTGCTACAAAATGTCACAATACAAAATAAAGATATGTGGAACAGCGTTATGTAATACATGTTCTACCAGTCAGTGGTTGTTGATTTTGAAGTTTGAAAAATTAATATTTAATTAAAAATTACAAGGATTGAATATATGCAATACAACGCTCAAAATATTTTAGTTGTTATGTTGTGTCAATAAATTTCTTATGTTCATGTTAGCTCAAGATGTTTTACAGGCTAAATTTTCTAATTAACTTTTTTTTTTGCTGTTATAATTATTGGTAAAAGTACGAGGTGAAAACAAAAGCGATACCTATCAGTAGTTTTTGACTCAGGCATGATAAATACCACACTCCCGTGTGAAAAAAAAAAAAAAAAAAATGGCTGAGTCACTGATGTTGCAAGATTTACATGCTGCAATATGTCATTTATAATCAATCACTGAAATATTATTTGCAAATTGATTTTTAGTGTTTTGTAGCCTTTTGTAATTTTCTTATATTGATTGTGTGCAAATGTTTGTAAAGCCAATTTTTCTTTGGAAAACATGTGAACAAACGTGCCCCCACCCCACCCCCCCCCCCCCCCATTTGTATGATGTACAAATGCATTTTTACTTCTATTTTTACGCTGCTTATTGTGTGATCATTATTTCTCATGTTTATTATTGCTTGATATTATTGATACGCAAATTGTTCTAGCAGACCAGATGTGTTTTTTGTTTTGTTGTTTATGATTTAAAGCAATATATGTCAGCATTTTTTATCAGTGGTGGTTGACATAAGAGCAGTAACCCAAACCCTAATTCTAACCCTACCCTTTTCCTGTAAACTGAAATCACTAATCGCATAGTCACGAACAGAAAGTAGCATCACAGTACATTGCACCCACTCTGATAAGCATTCACTGCCACATGATACCATTTGCTGATAGTGTGCTTAGAATGATTTCAAATTTCAAAGCAATAAGTGATAGATACGTTATCTGTCCATAGCTGTCGGCATCAGGGTGGTGACTGTTTGATTTTTGCATGATAAAATAACAACTGCTGATTATGTGTTTACAATGCTCTTGTATTTTATATCCTCTCTGATTATCATTTACTGCCATGTGAAATTTAGACAGATTTCATGTTATGCACGTGTTATGCATGTGTCAATTTCTCACGTTGTTGGCTTCATTGTGTGACTGACGAAGCCAAATCTTTCTTTGGACCTATAAAATCTTTTTCTTTCTCGTTCATTTCTCTTTTTTCCCTTGTTATTGTTTTAACTGTATGAGAGAACATATATTAAAATACTTTACCTGTCAGAGGTTGTTGACATAGGCATAGTAACAGTTTGATTCCTGTATGAGAAAAGACAGATTTTCTTACATACCAAATATATAAATCTGTACTTTTCTTTCTTTATCATATTTTGGACAGTTGGTAATTTTTGGTTTAATTATGAGGGGGAAAAAAATCAAAACAAAACAAATTTGTGTTAAAATACCTTACCAGTCATTCATAGTTGACATAGCAGTAGTATAGGTTTCATTCCTGCATAAGAAAATTACAATTGCTGATTGTGGTATTCAGTCTCCAGCATTTTATGTGCTTTCTGTTCCTAATAAGAGTTAGCTGCCTTATGATGTGTATATATAGGTATTGTGGGGGAGGGGGGATGTATTTCATACTTTACCAGTAATTGTTTGTTGTCATAGGAGTGGTTTTGGGTGGATTCCTGTTTAAATATAAATGAAATGTTCTGATTGTACGTTTACATTCCGATTTACTAGACAACACTCATACTGGGGAGCTGGGGTAGAACAATCAAGCAATGAAATGACATGAAGAAGGCTAATATCCTATTACTGAAAGGAGAGAACATATCTTGAAAGTCAGAGGACAAATTTAGTGGCTCACAAATTGTGTTTTCAAGTTTTCTCTCTACTCACATCCAGAAATAAAATGCAAAGGATTAGATGCTTAAATCTATACATGGTTTTCCCTTTAATTCAGTGCAATCAAGTGAAGACTGAACATGTCTCAGGACGGCTTTGGTTTTCATTTATGTTTTCTGAGATGACTGTACCGTTTTACACATGGACCCTCGTCAGCCTTTTCTTCTGAAGACCTTGTGAAGTTCTGCTCAGGCACCGGGGAACAGGGCAAAGAGTCATTCTGCAGCAGTCCTGAGATGTCTGAAAATTAAAAAAAAGCAAACATAGGCAAACACATACAAACAATACTTTCATTAACCCTTTGTATGTTCCAAACCACAAGGCTAAAAAAGTTTTGACAAAAAGTCAACCAGCAGCAATCTTGCTAGTTGTGTTTAGAACTTCTACAGCAAAACCTCTTGAATCTGACCACAAAGCACATTGGTCTGCCTATAATCATCCTGGTGAGGTTCTCATGATGACCTACCATGCATGCTGACGAGGAGAAAGATGTCCCCACCCTTAACAAATGCTCTCTCACTGAAATCCTCTTTATACATGAAATGGTTAAAGCCCCTTGCTGAGTTTACGTATATTTCCATGTTGTTCCATATTATAGGAGTTCCAACTTCCCGAGGGTTGTCCCAAATATTTGTAGCATTCGTTCCTTTAAAAAGCAGAAGTTAAAATTAACTTTGAGTAATGACATATTTCATGGAACTGGTTTTAATTGTTTTCTCTACTGCATGCTTCTGATCATGTCAAAATTTTCAGTCAAAGAACACGTTCAGTCAAGAGCATGAATTCAGCAAATAAGTAACACATAATCTATATACATGTTGTGATGTAGCACAAAGATCTAGGTTATATATTATGCTTCTACCTTCTCCAGAAGTTGGGTCTGTGGTGATGCTCCTCTGATGTGACATACGCTGCTGGATGTGAGGGTGCTGGTCGAGCAGTAAGAAGGTCACTTGTCTCCATGGACAAGGCCGCTGCAGCTGATCATCATAGTCCCCAGACACCAGACGCACACAGATGGAAAAGTATTCCTGTCGGAGTCGAACATATACTTGATAGCTATAGCCTTCAGGAGAATAATAGATTGGACCATAAATAGCAGTTTCAGGTTCGTTTGAATTCCAAAGCTCCTCAAAGTTTCTTATCTGCCAAGTGTTGTGAGGACACTCAGTCTCTGACAGGTTAATATCATCCACAGAAAAGCCACCAGTGGAACTTCCTGCTCCTTTACGTGATTCAAATTCTACCCGGAATGTTTTTGTAGCATTAAAGGGCACATGATGGAGCTGCCAGTAATTGACTGGGGGACCTGAGAGACAAATTAGAAAAATTAAATTCAATAACAGGGCATTAATGTCCATGCAGAGGAAAATTGTCCATCAGTAACAGCAGTGTCCTAAATAGACATTCATCATAACTGTCATAAAAGAAGAGAAGGGGTAATCTACCATATAAGAGAATAAATAACAAAGGAGGATGGTTTCCAGTAGTTACAAGACTAGTGCATAACTAAAGAATATATATTTAGCAAGAATTTATAACCTGTGATCTGGCCCATCAGTCTGCGTTTTCCATGTGTGTTATCCTCACTGTCAAACTCTCTGATCCAGATGTTGAGCTGGTCAGATTCATTTCCACTGTGGTAATAGAAGAACTGCAGACATTGAACTTTACAGTCTCTGCTTGGTGTCATTCTCCTGGTCTCCAGTTTTGCTGTGTCACCTTCCTAACCATTTACTGTGCTGGAGTGCATGAAGAATCCAGCTGATGAAGACAGAAATGGCATGTGTAATTATAAATATTGTTGCAGTTGTTATAGAAGACCTTAGCTGTTGTACGAATGTGGTTCAAATACCTGAAAGTCCACATGAGTCTGTTTAATGCTAAAAGAGTAATGCATTTAAGAAATTCCCCCCAGTCAGGTTACTAAAGCAAAGGACTGCACATATTTATTTTTTTTCCAACATTTGGGTAATTGAACACTGATGTTTCTTTTCTGAAACATTTACTGACAATAGTGTTTAAACAACAATCATCGAGGAGACACTGTAACATCCCGGTTACCACCCCAACCCCCCCCCCCCCCCCCCCCCCCCCCCACACACCCCATGGCCATTTTATGATTTACACATACACTTCCTGGTCTCTTAGCTAACCTTGTTAGTAAATCATTAGTTGCACTTTTTTTTTGTTGTTGTTGTTAATCTAATCCTGATCTGTTTTTGCATAAATACTCCTAGATTCCCTATGGTCATTTCTGTGGAACTGAATTGTGATGGGTCATGTATACTTAAAGTCTGAATCTTGAACCTATAAGTTCCCAGTAGCCTTTTATTTTGTCCTGTTCATTTCTAATGAATTATGGGTTAACCTGCACATGTGCCCAGAACTTCCTTCAGTCTGTGACAGACATGAAATTATTGTAAAAACTCATTTGAATGACTTGAAGTGGCGCTCAAAGAAGGTAAAAGACTTACTGACATTGCTACAAACAGAATAACTCTGCATGAACATAATATGTAAACCCATCCGATACTTACAGTGTTAATGCTATACTTTAAATGAAGTCTCATTCAATCAGTTCTCACCTTGAGATTTGCTTCCTATGTAAGTGTGATCAGAGTGGGGACCTCCAGCGACATTGGTCACTCTTTCCCATCCAAGATCAGAGCCAAAACAGACACTCATCTCACACAAACTCTCATTATCAAAACTGCAGTGCTCCAGGAATGAAATGGACGCATCTGAGACAGGAAAGACAGATTAAACCATGAACAGTGAACAAGTAAACAAGTGAGGTCTCTGTCATGCAAGAAGTCTCTTTTGCCAGTCTAAAGTTATTTATATTGTCTTTTACAATAGTTTGAAAACAAAATCACACATGTAACTTCTTATGAATGCTTGTCACATTTGATGCATTCACATGAATGTTTAAAAGTCATGGAGAATTGACAGGAGAGCCCTGGCTTTGACAACTAAGAGCGCCTGTAATGTCAGAATTGACATGAATATTTTTTTAAATATAATGACTTCACATATGACATTTAGAAAGAAACTGATCGTCAGAGAGATCTCTAAAGTGTTTAATATCTCTTCTATTTATGGTATCATAAAGGAATACATATTTCAAGACTATACTACACTTTATACTCTCAGATATTTCTTAAATGGTTAATGTCTACAAAACTGAGTCTCTCTTAAGTGAAAGTTTGTATAACACAGCACTTACTGCACTGATAGAGCTTGTTGAGTTCTAACGCATCATAGAAACTCATGTCCAGTCGCTGACCAATCACATCTTGGAACTCAGGCAGCTTTGTGATGATGGTGGACCCATTTCCATTGGTGACGGCATCTTTCCCATAGTGCATTACAGAAGTGTAGTCATAAGGAGTGCCCTGGGTAGTGATTTGATCCTCACTGTATTTATTGAAATTGTGCTCTTTTCCTAAAGACAGAGAATATAAGATTAAAAATAGTCTCAATCAATCACCCTTTTATGTTGACTTCCAACAGGCTGTAATATATTTATGTTTATGTGTACGTTTATGTTAATTTAAAAATTAATTATAATCATACCATCCTCAATATTTCTCCAAATGATTGTGACATGCTCATCTCTGTCATATCTGGACTGTTCATGGTAGAAGCCCAAAGCATGAAGAAACTCATGTTCAACAATAGCAATGGTGTCACAACCAGCACCAATAGAGAGTGTCTGTCCTTTAATGGATGCTCTCCCAATTCTTGAGGAACACCTAAAAAATCAGAGACATGCAGATTTGTATTGAAGTTTTTGTGTTCAGGTTTTGTTTTTATCTTTCAGAAGCAATTTTTTTCTTGTTAGTACAAAGAAACAGCGACGCTAGACTGCACTTATATCACAGTTAAACATCAGTGTCATTAATAAATACAACATAGTTATGAACACAATTTATTGATTTATAGTCAGATTAAAACCTTGACATATTTCTTTTTGAAATGCTGTGTTGTACAGAGTAGCAAGTTTATTTTTACCCTGCATCAAATCAGGCTTGGGAAATTCACACTGATACTGTCATAATGCAAGCGCCTAGAATGTAGACAAGACTTTTGTCTCATTCTTAAAACACAAGGATTAAAGATTTGAGAAAAACAGTACCCTTTCTTCTTTTCAACTGAGATGTAGTAGTCCTCACTCTCCCTTGGCCTGAAATCAATACATGACTTCAACCGGACCTGTTCAAAGGCCCTCAGTATAACACCTTTGGCATTCATATCTGAAAATGTCAGAAATATCCATTACAGAGTGTATGTGGTAAAGACAAAGACATGGAAAATGTTCTTAATACACACACGAAAAAAGTTTAATCAAACAGCCATAAAACAGGATACTCATCAGCCAACTATTTCATAGGTTTTTGCAGTTAGTTTAAAATGCAAGCAGAAATAACCAAGTCCAATCAAAAGTTATAAAAAACTGGTATAGTGCTTTATAGTGCTTTACAGTGCTTTGTTTCATAAATAGTTGTGTCAGCAATTTCTTCACACTAGAGGAAAACCATGACTTTCTATTCAATTTAATTACTTCCCTTCCTGTGTTTTTTCATTAGTGTAAGGAATGGAGCTTTAGTGTCAGGCACCTTAGTGGACTTTTTGATCTTTCGCCACAGTAACCGGCACTGCTCTTGAAACAAAGGAAATTGCTTATCTTACCTAGGTCCTTATTCAGCACGTAGGGAACAGTAGACTCCCAACGGTTGTCATCCCCTAAAATTGCACCCCTCTGGTTGGTCTGTTACACAAATTAATTTGATTGAAACATCATCTCACCTTACAGTTATCAGAAGCCTCTGACTTTATTGATTTTGACTCTGCAAATTACAGAGTATTTTTTTTTTTTTACAGGGAAATTAATTTCAGTGAAGTAGCTGACCTCCAAAATGTCTCCTTAACCTTAACATTTGATTATTGCCTCATGTTGATGATGAAAAACAGGTTTTTTTTTTATACCAACACCTGTGACAAAAACGACTTGTGAAATTCTAAAACAACCATACCACACCTGTTTAAGAATAGTTTATCTGCCTGCGTTGGCCTTACTTTACATTTGTGGCTCATTTCTTAAAAATGAATTTAATAATGGAAAAAAACCAAAACAAAGCAAACAAACAAACAAACATACACCCCCCGCCCCCTCAGCAGAATCAAAGTTTTATTGCTATTGCATGGGTTGTATTACTTGTATTACTTTTTTAACAACAAAAAACAAGAAGGTTATTATGTACACATTATCATGTATTAAAGGAGCAGACATAACAGTCTTTAACCAATAAACCATCTTTAATGAATGTTCCAAAGGAGTTAATGATATTCAGCCTAACTTAAGTACAAAAGTGAACTGTTGGTCAAAGCGTGTTGTTTTATATGTAGTTTAGCACAGTGAGAGGCAAACACGGTGAAGTCAATACTACTGCTGAGTGCCCCAGATGGATTCCCACCGTTATACTTTCAGGATGAATGACATGTAGACATGTAGACATGAACAAAGGGAAGAGGGAGGGTGCATGAGGATGACTCAGACAGTGATTAATTTAGAATACATTATATCTAGGTGTGCACTCTGCATAGGGAACAAAAGGAACACAATTACATAAGTGTTCTCAAACTCTAGAGAAGCTACAATATATGCTCTTTTAGTAGTTGAATGAAGAGAGAAGAGCATAAACACTGTTCATGTCTGACTTATGAATCAGTCTGTCTTAGTTAAACTCCTTACTATTACTGAATGAGGATTAGGGCCCTGAACACAAAGACACCCAATATAACAATAAGGCTATATTATTGTGTTCATTATGGATTTGAACCGCTATGTTTGAGTACCTTCAATATGATTGATGCGGAGTATCATATACATAGGGAGAAATAGCTGAAAAAAATTGCTGAAATGGCCCATACCTTCCTACACCCGATTCCTTCGTGTGTGTGTGTGTGTGTGTGTGTGTGTGTGTGTGTGTGTGTGTGTGTGTGTGTGTGTATGTTTGTGTGCGTGTGTGTGTGTCTGTGTGAGTGTGTGTGTGCATGTGCGTGTGCGTGTGCATGTGTGTGTGCATGTGTGTATGTACAAGGAAGAAGCAAGTACACGGCCAAAAAAACATCTTCCTTGTAGCTCAGTCAAACCAGTTCTTAATTACCACAAAACTGCAAAATGTTATTTTTTGACACATCTGTGACTTTGATATCTTTGACATATTTGAAACTATTGGTACTTTACACCTCAGTAGATGTGTCACGGTTATAACGGTAGGTTACTGTGACTCAGCCATGTAAACAGTGCTGAACAAAAGCATTTCTTTGTGAAGGACTCAACTGTCAAAAGTTATGAATCAAGGCCCAAACTAACTTTTACCAAGTTAAGCTATATTAAGGTTAATATCAGTGAAAAATACTTTTAAAGTGTATTATTATTATTATTATTATTATTATTATTATGATCATCATTATTATTATTGTTGTTGTTGTTGTGCTCAAAAATAATAATGCTTAACTGCACTACATCACACCTACCTTAATGATTTCTATAGTTTGTCACGACTTGTGAATTAAGAATCAGTGTCTCGGCTCAAAAGAGGTGAGAAAAAGGAAGGCAGACCACGCACAGATCACATTAAGGACAAAGCAAATTTATTATAAAAGAAAAAAAACCACCCATTATTTAACGATTAGACTGGTAGTCAGCAGTATCAGTAGTGTAGGCAAGGTATGGATGTGTGTTAGAGAGGTGTGGGGGTGTTGTAATGCAGCAACCAAAATCCTCAGGAAACAAATGGTGGAGGCCTGAGGAAGAGAGAAACAGAAAAGGGTTAGAAGGAAGGGGAAGAATCGTCAGTTCCCTTTAGGCTTTTATACACCTGGGGATCAGAACACCCAGGTGCCCAATATCAACCAGGACAGCCCTCCCACTCTGACACCCAACTGCACCCAACACAAATACAGAGCGGAGGCCGTCACAACTTATCACAGTCATTGTGGCAGCTCTCTATAAAGGAAATGCTATTGTGATAGCTGTTCATGAAATTCCACATTTAGTGTCTTAAGGCTTTAAAAAACTAAAAGTAGACTCCAAAATTGCTGTTAGATGTGAACATAGTTGCAAAACAATAAATAAAGTTGAAGCTGATTCGGGCTGAAGCTGAATGAAGTTTTCTGTTGACAGAGGATTAAAAAGAGATGACCGGTAATAGAACAACCATCAGGTAAGATTCAGTCATTTCTTCCCAGCTTCCCAAATCATCCCATCTTCCAAGTAGACCTTCATTGCCATGCTCCTCCGGGGACCATGAGAATTACTACATATGTACAGAGAAACAGAGCAAAGTACTGTTAACAGACAGTCCTGAGATGGCAGAGGACAGAAGAAACATGTTAGAACATTCACAGCATTCTAATGCACACCCAGAGGGAGAGACTGAGCATGACATTAACAGTGTTGGTCATGCCCCGAAAGTGCCTGATGCACTTTGGTCACTAGAGGGAGACACTGGACAAGAATTTGATTAAAGTTCTGGAGTTCATCTGGTCTGTATTTACTGAACCTCTTAGTAAGTGACTATACTTGATTTTCTTTCTCTGCATTTCTGTTGGATCTGCTGTGTTTCAGAAGATTATTTCATGGCTCTTCCCCTCAAGTACTGCGGAGGAGGAGAGTTTCATGACACTTATCAAATGCTCTGTGTCTCAGGTCATTTAGATGCTTGAAAGAGCTGGAGTGATGCTGGTAGTGGACATACTCTGTGTTTGTGCTTTCAGCTTCTCAAGTGTTGTTGCAAAAATAGACCCTTGGTAATTAAAAAGAAAATACGTTATTGAAAATTGAGAAATAATGTGTTGAACAGACATGTGTGTAGTTTTGTTATGTGCATTCTATGACTGCGCTCTATGACATACGTTGTTGGACATGAGCGCTCTGGTCAAAAAAGAAGTCACTTGCAGAACATTTTAAATCTTTAAGATGCTACAAATGCCATTGACAAAGAAATGTATCCCTTTGAGTTGTCCATGTAACCCGCTTGAAATGCATTAAGTTTAGGGTGGCATTTATGCAGTAGCCAGGAGGAAGTTCTAACTTATTTATTCTAAGGGCTACGGTCTAAAGGGAGCCATCATAGTTAATGTCTTGTCCACTTTTTTTCACCTAGAGTTCCAATGACATAACATACAATCATTCTTTAGCCAAAGTCAAGTGTTTACTATTTTTAAAGATGAGAATGTTGCAACACAACATTCCCCTTGTTGGACTCACATACTGTTCTAAACACAATAGGGGTGATGAGAGATTATTATGAAATGTTTGAAATCTGTGGTCATTTTGTATTATCACACTATGTGCTCAGTTGTGTTCCTAGCTAGCTGAACTCGGTATTCTTAAATTCATGGCATTTTTTTTTTTTTGGTTAAAGGAGCAGTCAATAGGGTTAGTTATGGACAAACATTTATTTTGTGATGTTAATGTTGGATTTGTTATTCATGTGTAAAGTAACTCTTGTTTCTGAAGTAAAATGAGATATGTTGAATTGTGAGAATTTGATTCACTGTACATTGGAACTGTTTGGACGTGTTGAGTGAAACCCAGACCAACTGGATTCCTCACTGAAACACTTGTCTAATGGTACTAGACACACCTACCTTTTTCTGTAACTTTTCTGACGTCTGGGAAACAACCGCAAAAGCAACATCTGCAGCTGTCTAAGAATAGCGAGCAAAAAGACTGGGAGGAGTCTTTATTGTTATACAAAAAACACAAAATAAGCAATGTGAAATACTGTTAAAGTATGAGAATATAAATATATGGGATATTCAGAACTGCAGTTACTCTGATTTAAAACATATCAGTCTCGACTGAGTTCACTTCTGTGTCACTGAATCGGTTTAAAGAAATGATCATTACTAAATTATCAACATCATGCTGAATCATGAGATACTTTAAGAACTGATTTGTATTGTACACATCTTGAGTTGTAGTGTTCTACTTGAACAGTTTACCTGAATAAAGTTTAACCTATTTCCTATTCTTTCAATGATGTCACAAAATAGATACATGAACAAGTAATTATGAGCAAGGGGGAACATGAGAAAGAATCTTTTCCACAGAGTACTCCATGCTGCCAGAGAGTTCTCTAAACTGACAAACTTAATGCTAGAAAATGTGACACACTTTTTGCAGGATTTAAAATGAAACACACAAATGACAACCTTAACAACTGATATACTTCATGCAAAACAACAGCGTTTTATACAAATGTTAGCTTATCATATCATTCTTATTCAGCATGCACTACATCATCCTGCTATGAGAAAAGAGGAAACCTCCAGACTTGACTCATTAGGTATGGGCTGGATGGTTGGGTGACTGGTGGAAAGATTTCATGAAAACCTTGAAGTAAATTCAGTCCTGGCAGTTTTGATATATGAACTGTGCAGGACAAATATTAATATTCAATACTGAATGGGTTGAGAACATAAAGAGAGAATAAACCAGGCAAAAGCCCTAAAGGTAGGCGGGAACAGAACATTCGGCTTCAATGTATCACAAAAGAGAGTTGCTCTCCCCACTAAGTACACGAGAAAAAATCCTTTCACAAAAATGCGGAGGAGCTATTCACATGACTCTGCCAACTATGCACAAAAGCACAGCAAAGTACATAAAGTCAACCAACAAAAGTTCCTGCCTCCTCCTGTTCAGTGAGACATGGCTTTAAAGGAACTACAGCAAGGGAGCTGGTTGTTAACATCACAACCAAGGGTGACTGTGATGCACATCTCTTCCAGCCAATTATAAGAGGTCCCAGGTGGAATCATAAGAAAAACAGAAAGCCAGGTGTGGGAAAAATATCAGCTTTTCTGTAACTCTTAGAAGGAAACATGCCTCATGACTTTCAAGATGAGGTATTAATATGGTAGGGATCTGTGCTTGCTTACTATATGCTGCAAGAATGTAGCTGTATGTTAGCGCAATTACTATATGGTGTGGGAATGTGTCTGTGTGCGAGAGCAGAGAGCACGTATCATGTAGAAGACAAGGCCTGAGTAAACTGTCTAGTGTGTACCACTCGGGAAGCGAACATAAGTTATCCCGTGCTCTCTGACAGGGTATCGTGGAGCTCCCTCACATGTCCTTCGTTGCCTGTCTAAACATAAAAAGCTCTGCACTCCTCAGTCTCAGTGAGAACTGCCCTTCTCCAGAACAGCCGCTTCTCCAATGATCATGTGATAAAAGTAACTGATTCATCACATCTGAAGTTTGTTGTCTCTGAGAATTAACAACTCTCATTGCAGGAGACGCCAAATTTCCCTTACACAGGAGGAGATAAAAAAGAAAAATGAAGTACAAAAACATAATGGGCCATAAAAATGATTTACGATTGTTTTTCGTCCCCCCAGACACTTGTCAGGGAAGTCTTGTAAGATTTCATGACTGACATGATTTATAATAAGGTGCGTTAAATGAATAATGATCAGGCCACATTAAATGCTAAATGCTGTTCAAGACGCAAATGGATGTCTGTTTTTGATATAAACCTGTGATGCAGCCTGTTAGAATGAAAACACTGGGCACCGATCCAACCAGGAACATAGTACAAAATAACTGCTGTCATTCTAGTTGATTATTTAAAAGAAATAAAAGGAACACATGCAATTACGTCATAACATGTTGTTGCGACACACAGTGACAAAGAAATACAAAGGAAAAGAAAGGGAGGTTCAAAAAGAAAAAAAAAACATTGTTCATCATTGTATTCAAAGCATTAACACTTACATAAATATTAGGTGGAAATTATCCATATGTAATAACTTTCAGAGTGGCATATCATATTAGAGTGATATTGTTCACAGTCATAAAATTAAAACTTTTACAAAATGATTAGTTATTATCAGTAAGATTCAGCTAATTATCAGACAATTAAAGAGAAGGTGAAATATGCATGTCAAATAAGATAAAATGATTCTTCTGCCAACTTTCATGTTTGTGAAACGGTTTAGAAATATACAGAAACAGAGAATATGCCTGTAATTGAAATAAAGATCACAAGACAAGATAAAGAGATGGAAAGAACGAGTCATTCTCAGGAGAGGAGCCAAGAAAAACAAATAAGTATAATGTATGTTAATGACATTTCATGATACTTTCAAAAGCGAAAGAGTTTCACCCTAGAAAACTTTCCAGCTATGACCCAGTGAAACTGGTATGGAGTTACTTGCAGCCTGAGACTTTAATCTCAGCATTTTACAGAGTGTAAAGTTCTGACAGTGACTGAAGCAGCAATACAATCAAAGTCACGAGAAGCAGCCCAGGAGATGAGACCATACCAGGAGAGAAGCAGAAAATGCTCTCACAAGCCCTGTGAAATTTTAAGACAAGACAAGACTTTTCAGACATAATACATTAATTGATTCGTTAATTAGCTTCAGCATTACGACTACATATTCAATTAACTGCTTTTCTTCATGGCCATAACTTCCAAGGAGGTGGAGGAGGAGAGAGAGAGAGAGAGAGAGAGAGAGAGAGAGAGAGAGAGAGAGAGAGAGAGAGAGAGAGAGGAATGTGAGAGACAAAGGGAAACAAGAGAAAAATGTCTTTGTGATGCTTTACCTTGGGTCCTCTGTAGTTATACCAAAATCAGTAGGGTTGGCAGTGAGTTCCCTTTACGAGACAATGCAATTATTGCATAATGAGTTATACAGTTCAAAAACAGTGCAAGGTGGCATTTCACAACAGCTTATACAGGAAAATATGAGCCTGGTCTGATGAAATGCACAAGCATGAATATTCAACATGTACATTTGACATATACATTACATAATCCTACAAAATATCATCCACACGGTTGTTTAAGAAGTTACAAGGTCACTGTCTATATCCCCACCCCAAACTTGACTGCTAGTAATGTTTTACATACAACCTTTTCTGGATCATTTATGACTGAAATTACATTTGAAAGATGGTACTGAAAATTCAAGTGGATACTGAGACAGGAGACACAGTGGCAAAATATGGTGTTATAGCCACATAACACACTGTCGATTTACCCTCAAAAATGTCCTAGTTATTCATGCTTGTTTCATGAAACCATGAAATGTATTCAAACCCCCAGATCGCATTCAAAATACCAGATATCTAAAACATTAAAATTTGTCCATACCCATCAGTTGTAGTTCCCATTGGCTGAGGAGACATTAAATCCCTGCATGAAATAAATCAAAACTAACATGTAGATATATATGTTTCAGAAATATGTGTTCCTACATAAGATACTGTCATATAACTCCTATATTACTGTTAATTTAAATTTTCAGGCAAATATTTACTTACAACTAAGTACAGGCAATACTATTAAAATATCCTTCAGTACACTTTTTTCTTGCTCCATTTCACAACTATCTCTAATATGAAAATTGAAAATGTGACAATTTTGGTGTTGGTATGGAAGAAAGTTCTGTGTTGTGTTCTACCTGTCCAGTGTTGTTCTTGTCATTCTTTCAGTTGCTGGTGGGGTTGTTTTTGTAATTTTAGTTGTTGCTAGACTTGTAGTCAATATCACTTTTGGAGATGTTGTAGTTTTTGTTGTTGTCATTGTTGGTGTTATAACTGATGTCTCTGTTGATGCTGGGAATGGCATTGGTGTTGTTGTAGGTTCAGTGGAGACCTGTGAGACACTGAATATATGAGAGAGACACGTGAGATAAATGTTTTAGTGAATCTCTGTACTGAGGGTCCCTTTAAAAAAAAATATTACATTTTTATATAAAGATTAATAAAGCAGAAAGCAGGAGAACTGAAATTCATAACTGAATACAGACTTAATCTCATGAGATTTAAAAAGTATTAAAGAGAAATTATGCTTAATGATACACCTTAGTTTATCTGTACCTTGTGAGTGCTGTTGTTCCAAGAATTGTAGATGCTGTAGTTGATATAAGTGTTGTTGATGTTGATGGTGATACTGAAGTTTTTAGGTATACTGTTGTGGGAGATGTTGCAGGTGTTGTTGTTACTGCTGGTGTCGTTATTGTTGTCTTTGCTGGTGTTGTTGGGAATGGTATTGCTGTTGTCGTTGATTGCGCAGAGGCATGTGGGGTGCTGAATGAAAATGAGGAAATGTTTTCACTTTGAGGCTTTTCTGATTAAGTTAGGCAAGAGCAGTGGGTTTATTTTTCCTCTCATGTGATCATAAGAGTGAGAGCTGAAAACAGGAACCTGTGATGTCATAACAGATCTGCTAAGTTATATCCTACATGCAAGTGGTGTTTTTCTCTAATGGTCAGTAATAAATGAAAGTACTCCCAAGCAATTGTGGTATCCAAATGAGCTGTTAATAGACTTATTAAAGTGGTGTACTTAAACTTAGGAAAGAATTTTGCCAACTCCAAGAAAGTGTATTGAGTAACTTACCTTGTTGATGGGACAATGGTGGTAACCCTGTACAATGATAACATAACATGCATGAAGGAAACAAACCAGACCAGGATGCTAAGTCAATCAACGTACGTATCAGCTGGGACTGCTATTGTTTCTAAGAACTGTAGTTGTGCTACATTGATGAAATCAGAATCAACTGAATATATTCAGAAAATAAAAATACATGCTGTCTTCCAAGATATTGTTATATTACATAGCGATTGTTGTAAACACGTAACTTACTAACTCAGATTTTAATTGCAACCGCTTAAGAAAAAATTTCACTAAATGGCCAGTCCATATGTTACTTTCTCTACATTTCATAAAAATCTGAAATGAGTTATTAAATTGACTTCATTTTCAGCTTTACCCATTTCCTGTTGCCTGTATTATTTTTTCAGTTGGTGGCAGCGTTGTTTTTGTTATCGCTTGTGCTGTTGTTGGAGATGTTGATTGTAGTGTTGTTATTGAGGATGGTGTTGTTTTTGTCAGGAATATTGTTGCTGGTGTTGCTGAAGGTGTAGCCTTTGTTATTGTTGTTTGGTATGATGTTGTTGGAGATGTTGCTGCAGTTGATGTTACTGGGGATACTGTTGTCACAATAGCTGAAGATGTTGCTTTTGTTCTTGTTGTAGGGGACAGTGTTTTTTGTGATGTTGGTAGGAGTGCTGTTGTTGTTAGGGATAATGTTGTTGGAGACTCTGTTGTTGATGATGATGATGATGTTACTGGGAATGTTGTTGTGGTTGAGAGGGATATTGTTGCTGGTGTTGTTGGAGATGTTGCAGTTGATATAAGTGTTGCTGATGTTGATGGTGACACTGATGTTTTTAGGTATACCGTTGTGGGAGATGTTGCAGGTGTTGTTTCTGCTGGTGTTGTTATTGTTGTTGCTGAGAGGGATGTTGTTGTTGGTGTTGTTGGAGATGTTGCAGTTGATATAAGTGTTGCTGATGTTGGTGGTGACACTGATGTTTTTAGGTATACCGTTGTGGGAGATGTTGCAGGTGTTGTTACTGCTGGTGTTGTTATTGTTGTTGCTGAGAGGGATGTTGTTGTTGGTGTTGTTGGAGATGTTGCAGTTGATATAAGTGTTGCTGATGTTGGTGGTGACACTGATGTTTTTAGGTATACCGTTGTGGGAGATGTTGCAGGTGTTGTTTCTGCTGGTGTTGTTATTGTTGTTGCTGAGAGGGATGTTGTTGTTGGTGTTGTTGGAGATGTTGCAGTTGATATAAGTGTTGCTGATGTTGATGGTGACACTGATGTTTTTAGGTATACCGTTGTGGGAGATGTTGCAGGTGTTGTTTCTGCTGGTGTTGTTATTGTTGTTGCTGAGAGGGATGTTGTTGTTGGTGTTGTTGGAGATGTTGCAGTTGATATAAGTGTTGCTGATGTTGATGGTGACACTGATGTTTTTAGGTATACCGTTGTGGGAGATGTTGCAGGTGTTGTGTCTGCTGGTGTTGTTATTGTTGTTGCTGAGAGGGATGTTGTTGTTGGAGATGTTGCAGTTGATATAAGTGTTGCTGATGTTGATGGTGACACTGAAGTTTTTAGGTATACCGTTGTGGGAGATGTTGCAGGTGTTGTTTCTGCTGGTGTTGTTATTGTTGTTGTTGAGAGGGATGTTGTTGTTGGTGTTGTTGGAGATGCTGTAGTTGATATAAGTGTTGTTGATGTTGATGGTGACACTGAAGTTTTTAGGTATACTGTTGTGGGAGATGTTGCAGGTGTTGTTGTTTCTGCTGGTGTCGTTATTGTTGTCTTTGCTGATGTTGTTGGGAATGGTATTGCTGTTGTTGTTGATTGTGCGGAGGTATGTGGGATGCTGAATGAAAATGAGGAAATGTTTTCACTTTGAGGCTTTTCTGATTAAGTTAGGCAAAAGCAGTGGATTTATTTTCCTCTCGTGTTCGTAAGAGTGAGAGCTGAAAACAGGAACCTGTGATGTCATAACAGATCTGGGAAGTTATGCTCCCATATGAAAGTAGTGCTTTTCACTGATAATCAGTGACCAAAAAAATTGTGTTTGGAAGCAATTGCAGCATTCAAATGAGCTGTTTATAGACTTATTAAGTGGTGTATTAAAACTTAGGAAAAAATTTTGTAAACTCCAAGAAAGTGTATTGAGTAACTTACCTTGTTGATGGGGCAATGGTGGTAACCCTGTACAATGAAAACATAACATGCATGAAGGAAACAAACCAGACCAGAATGATAAACTGATCAGTATATTGTCTAAAAACTGAATATTATTTAACATGGTCACTGTGGGGATGATCAGTGAGTTACTGAATAAAACAGCAACAAAAACGTTGTAAATGTAATTTTAATGAAAAAAAAAAAAGTAATTTCAGTGAAATTTATAGAAAAATAAAATTGCCTTTGAAGGATTTCTACAGTCAAAAAAAAATTGAGCTGTACAGAATTCTATATTTTGCCATTCGATGAGATTCTTTCTCCTCTCTCAGCTCCATGATCATGCACTAACAAAAAAAAAAAAAAAAAAAAAAATTCGACAAATATGGTCACACGAACAACTTACAAAGGCTAAGGTTAGCAGTTGGAACACAGGGATTATTTTTAGTGACCTTTCATACGATTATGAAAAATGTTGATATATTTCACATATTTGTCATATTGGCAGTAATCACAATGTGATAGCAATTTTAGCAAATTTGCAATAATAGAAATTTGCCAAGCTCTGCTGAATTTCCAAATGAGATTGAAGTAATGGTTAATATATACGTATCTGTTCAAATTTTATGCTCTCTGTGTTAAAGGTCACCATCACAGTAATGCTGATTGTATAACCAATGGCCATCATCAAGTTGGAATACTTAAGTGTAGGAGGCAAATCTGCATCTCTTTAAGAAATTTTTAATAATATTTATGCTAGGACTTCCAAGGCCGAGAAAGCTTTCTAATACAGGCTGGGGTATTGTTGTAACCAGTGGAACTGCATTGTTAAGTGATATTTAAAAAACGAAAACAAATGAGGAAATAAATACAAATGAGTTAACAGCCGTTATATAGCACTCCCTCCATACAAAAATTGTTACAAGTGTTGTATAATGATATAACATAACTTGTACTGTGTTATATCATTTATACTTGCTGTATTAGTTAGTAATAATATTGTTGTAGTGTATCAAGAGTACATAATGGAGAGTTCCTTGCTATAACTTGCTCTGTGTTTAAATTAAACTGAAGAGCAACAATTGACAAGCTTTCCCCAATAATTCATTCAGAATTCCATGAGGTTCCATGTGTCTAATTTACATATAACTGTGGGTTAGTGAAGTACTATTTACAGCATGATATCAAACTGAAGATGAAAATAAAACTATTTAAACATTGTTTTCAGTGAAGACACTCAGATGAACCTCAGAATTAGCATAATTAAGATTATTTCAGAATAATGTAAAGTAATGTATCAGTTATTGTAGGTGCTAAAATCAACATATGAAGCATTTAGCATCTGTATGAAAATCTTACCTGCTAGTTGATACTGCCACTGATGGAAGAATGGTATTTACCCTGTAAATCCAAGCCACACCAGATAATTTGAAAAGGTATACATGTCTTTCATTTGTTTGACATATCAATCTTTTTCTCATTTCTCATAATTTAGAAAGACTAACTCCACCACTGTTTTAGCGTACTATGAGGGTCCCTACAAAACAAATATTATCTCCCAGAATTTGAAAAAAGTCAAACATACAGTGAAGTTCCTACCAACTCTGTATCCTGTTCTTTGATTACTTATAATATCCTCTAGCTTGACTGACTTCAGTATTGAAGTTCTGCACCTGCCTCACCCAAGGGGTTGAAGTGCCCCAGAAATTATGCCTCTAATTATGGTGGTCAAACTTACACATTAGGTGTGTATCCATCTATTGGCATGATATCTATCCCCTGTTTGCCCCCTCCACCCTTTATTTTATTGTACTCCAAATTTACAGTTTACACTTCCACATGGACACCCAAAATTACAAGTCAAGGACACACAAAGAAAATCCCCAACTCAAGCAGATGGCCAATTTAATGCCAGCAAACCTATTAATTATTCAGCTCTAGTTTGTTTCTGTTTATGCTCACAACCTCACAGTTGTATCAGAAGAGCAGTAAACCAGAAAATTTAGTTAAATTTAAGCCCTTGAGCTGTTTAATATCATTCAAAGGAACTATTTTTGGAAATGCACACTGTTCACTTAGTTCTCATCACACCTACACAAGAGCTTCATTGTTAATGTGGGGCATGACAGAATCAAGAAGGTTCAATGTGATTATGATTCGAACACAACCAAATGCATTTCATTGGCCTTCCTGACAAAAACATTGCTGGTTAATCTTTGACAGCAGGTAAATTGGTTAACCTTTACCTAGCTGAACAAGGACCTTGCTCAGCGCGTACATCAGGAAACACAGTGATGTTCCGTGCAGACACTGAGGGACATGGGAGGGAATCATTCTGGAGCAGCTGGGAGAGATCTGACAACAGAGGCACAGCTTGTTACAAAAGTCCACCATAGAAGTTTAACCGCTGTTTAAATATTAAACCTCTTTGATTGTACACACATACTATGAGCAGTAAATTTGACTTTTGCGTTTAACCCATCCTTACACACCAGTAGTGCACACACACCCACCCACTAGGTGCAGGAGCAGCAGGCAGCACACTGCTTTGGGGTTAAATGCCTTGCCCAAATGTTTGTCCAGCCCGTACTGGGAATCAAACCAACAACCTTTTGATCACAAGTCACCTTCTCTAACTGTTAGACCACAGACTGCCACACAGTCACAGACAAAGCAAGAAAAAATGTCAATGGCACCCACCTTGCATGCTGAAAAGAAGGAAAATATCTCCACCCTTAAGGAATTCTCTAGTCTTAAGATCTTTCAAAGTCATGAAAACAGATGTGCCATAACCATTCCCAGCATAGAACTCTCCATTCTCATCTGTTTGTCGATTTCCAACCTCACGAGGGTTGCCCCAAAAATAATTTCCATCATCTATACAGGATCAGAGGTGGTAACAAATTGAGTGGGATAGGTTTTGTAAGACAAACATTGGAGTATCAAAAAAACAAAAAAACAACACAGCTATGAAAACTGTGATAAATTCTTTGGAATATTTGCTAGATTACAATTCTCATAGTATATAACACCTACAACACGATAATCACAAAATTCCATGAATATTTTGAAAGAAGTTAGAATGTTTATCTTGACAATCAGTTTCGTTGTGTTTGCTGTTACGGTCATTTGACCTAGGTGTGTTTGGAAACACTGTGATAGAAAATAAATAAATAAATAAATAAATTCACCATTTGTCAATGTTGGGTCTGTGGTGATGCTTCTTTGTTTTGACATGCGTTGCTGAATATTGGGGTTCTGGTCGAGCAGTAAGAAGGTCACTTGTCTCCATGGACAAGGCCATTGCAGCTGATCATCATAGTCTCCCGAGACCAGACGTACATAGATGCCAAACCGATCAACATTCAGCTGCAACATTATTTGGTAGTGATAGCCTTCAGGAGAGTAATACTTTGGGCTGAACTTGAAGGTTCCACTTGGTGTAGTATTCAAAAGGGTTTCAAAATTCCTTATATGCCAGATTTGTTGAGGGCATTCTGTTTCTGACAAATTGATATCATCCAAAGAGAAGCCACCATTTGAATTTAGTCCTCGTTTAGATACTTCAAACTCAACCTGGAATGTCTTTTTAGCATTCATGGGTACATAGTGGAGCTGCCAGTAATCAGCTTTGGTACCTATGATGGAAAATGACAGTTCGTAATTATCATTGCCGATCATTTAAATAAATAGATATTGATACAAACAATATAAAATATTCAGTGAAGAAACATGAATACTGACATAGACAAAAAGGTAATGTTAATGTTAATATACAGCAATAATTAGCTTGGAACTAATCTAGCTTTCTATGTGCCTAATGCATAACTGAGTAACCAGTACTGAAAGCACCATTACACTATTTACACAAAAACTCTAATATAACCTCAAATAATGATGAATTCATTTAAAGTGTATTTCAGTGATAATGCTTTAGTACAACTGCAGCTGCATATTTGTAGGGGGTCTTCTGAGCTTATTCTCCATGCAAGTACTAGGGAGTCCCAAGACCAAGAGTGCTATCTCTCCCTCACTTTCTGAAAGTAATGAAATCAAACTTTCCTCTGGTCCTTGTTGAAATGAATAGGCAACTACTGTCACTACTTTCTTAAAGTCTAAGACAACTGTCACGCTGGTGGTGTGGTGCAGGACCCAAGTGCAGAACACAATGATGAAGGTGAAACACTGAGGACTTTACTTGAACTGAAGATCCAAACACACGTGCAGAACAGGAACAAAAAACCAATAACAAAAAGGTGCAGCATGACAGTGCGCTAAATACACAAACAACGATAGACGAAAGACAAGGCAAACACTAGGGCATAAATAGAAGGAGAACTAAACAGGGCAAAACAGGATTGGATGAAATTAACGAGGTTAATAATGAGACAAACAGGAACAGGTGAGGGGCAGAGACAGACGCAGAACAAGAGCACAAAGACATATCAAACTAAAAGTCCAAAATGGAGGTGCAGGCTGTGACAACAATTCCATCTTAAGGTTTGGGTAACAAATTGTGGTTTTGTCTTTGTTTTGTTTCAGTAGTGCATACCATTCTCACATGCTAGGATAAGATATCACCTTAATTTTATATTAGTGAATAGTAGACTAGCCCTTTGTTAAAAGACAACAGATAAAATCTTTTGGTCATTGTCTGAAGCAATGACAGAAAGTGCATGTAACAAGGACTATTCTGTAAATACATATTTATACAGAAAAATATTAATCTGTATCTGTTTGCAAAAATATGTGTGTGCTGCTACATGTAGGACCATAAAATAAATTATAGTACAGCCCATGATGATCCTAACTCAACACCTCTCTATGGGCAAACCATATTTTTGACTAAAAACCCCATAAAACTAGCATGGACCTTGAAAAACATCTGAGCAAGAGAAAGTTCAAGAAATATCTTTATCATGCATTACTCATGGCATATTTCACAATGACTTCATCACCTGTGATTTGGTCCATAATTCTGAGTGTCCCATTAGTGTCATCTTCACTGTCAAACTCTCTGATCCAGGTGTTGAGCTGGTCAGATTCATTCCCACTGTGGTAATAGAAGAACTGCAGACACTGAACTTTACAGTCTCTGCGTGGTGTCATTCTCTTGGTCTCCAGTCTTGCTGTGTCCCCTTGCTTACCATTTACTGTGCTGAAGTGCATGAAGTAGGCGGATTCTGCACAGTATAACAGACACAATCCAAATAAAGGGAATGATGACATTAAAAAAAAGAAGGCATTTGCTAGAGGTCTTAAATTAGCATCATAAGGTTGAATTTAGAAGTGCTACTATTTCTGTGATGTTTGATACCTCTTAGCTGATGGAGAAAGTTATTACTTTCTGTTAGGTTGTTCTTATGGCTCCAATTTTACTCGAGTGAAAGTGCCAGCTACATGTTGACAGTTACTCATGTTCCAAACCCATAACCATATTAAAAGAAGTGTACTTGATTAAAATTAGGACAAGTAAGTAAAAGTAAATGTATAGAAGGTAGTCCCAGACCAAATCGACTTGCTGGTAAGAAAAAAAGAGAAAAAAAGGAAAGAAAAAAAAAGAAAAAAGGAAAACATAAGCCAGTATTGTTTTTTTAACACTTGAAATCTCACCATTATTCTCTTTGCCCAGGTAGGTGTGATCAGTGTGGGGACCACCAGTGGTATTGCTTACTCTCTCCCATCCCACTGTATTGCTGGAACAGCGGCTCATCTGACATATACTTTCATTGTTAAAGCTGCAATGCTCCACTAATGATATAGAAGCATCTGTATGGAAAACATGCTATTTTGTTTAACTTACTGTGAACTTTAGCAACTAGGGACATTTAAAGAATTGTAGAAGGTGTAAAGATTAAATATCATTTTAGGATATTTAATGCAACTCAAAAGAAATATTTTGAGCTGTCTTATAAATCAATAATGGAAAAATCCAAATATACATATTTTCCTAATCCATCTTGACCCCACATCATCTCTCTCAGTTAACATTCATTTTTAGAAGTTGTGTGATTAGACTAATTTAACAATTCTGTTACATCAATAACCACAGCCAATACAACATGACATTGCTTACTGCATCCATAAAGCTTGTTCAGTTCAAATACGTCATAAGAGCTCATCTCTAGGCGCTGGCCAATCACATCTTGAAACTCAGGCAACTTTGTGATGATGGTAGGTCCATTTCCATTGGTGAAGGCATCTTTCCCATAGTGCATCACTGACATGTAGTCATACGGTGTGCCCAGTGTACTACTGATATTTGCACCCACTTTATTGAAATTATTCTCTCTTCCTGTAAAGAAGTCAAATTTTCTTTTCTTTAATACTAATCAAAGCATAAAAATGATTTTCAAGGATGCTAAAGAAGCATGACCAAAAAACCTTCTAAGATGTTGTCATAGTTGATGATAACATGCTCATCTCGGTCATATCTTGACTGCTCATGGAAGAAACTCAGAGCGTGAAGAAACTCATGTTCGACTGTGGCGATTGTGTCACAGCCAGCTCCAATAGACAGCTCTTGTCCTCCAGAAGTTGCTCTTCCAACGTAAGACCAACATCTAAGGGATAAAAAATATAAAGAATGTATTTATCTGTAGAGTTCATTATGCATTATAATCATCTATGACCATATGAATCATTGCATGTGTGTATATTGTATGGGAAGAAGGAAAAGAATAGGGAGAATATTTTGCCATGTCCATGAATAACTGAGGATGTGATAATGTAGGCCTACATTGAAACATGTACTTTGGAAAATGTAAATACACAGCAGGGAAACATGTGTTTCTTCAGGTCTTCTGTGACTTCATATGCTTAGAATTACAATGGTGTGAGAAAGCGAAACTCTGATGATATCAGAAAACAGAAAAGCATGTGTTCAGTTGGCTGGATGCAATTTGAATAATGTATCAACACTTCCTCTTTCTAAGATAGCTCACCTGATGCAAAGATGTATATCACATTTCACCATGTTAAAGGGGTGTTAAAACATATGAACATACAATACCCTGTTAACTTTTTCACTCTGATGTAGTAATCCTCAGTTTCTCTTGGCTTGAAGTCAATACATGTTTTCAGCCTGAACTGCTCAAAAGCCCTCAGAATAACACCTTTAGCATTCATGTCTAAGGAAGTTGAGAGAAAATGTTTGAGGCACAGTTAAGAATAGATATTAACAATTTTAGAGTAGTCATATGTTTCCTCATTACACACTTCCAGTATGTCAAGTTAACATACCAAGGCTTTCGTCCAATACACATGGAACTGGAGACTCCCACTTATAACCAGGCAATGAGATGGAGCTCCTCAGATTGCTCTAAATGATTGTGAGTTAAAACAAACAAACAAACAAACAAAAACAAAACAAAACTCCTTTTGTGTTAAAAGGTGTTTATCCATAAAATAGTAATTCTTGGTCAGTATGAACCAAGTGGAAGTGGTCTGTGGAAACTGACAATAGCTAGCAACTGGACTTTAATATTTCAGTTACTAGAACAGCAGTCTTACTGTAAATCTTTCTGTCGATGCCAGGAACTTAAATTGTGAACGAGGAACTTGTTTTACTGGAACTTGTTTAAGATAACTACATATATGTTGATATGTTTGAACAAAAAATGCAAATACCCATAGAACCAACCTGCATTATGTCTCCCTCATGTAGATTTAAATCTTTGGAAATCAAACAATATATTATTATTATTATTATTATTATTATTATTATTATTGTTGTTGTTGTTGTTGTTGTTATCAATTTAACAGTTTGATGCAATAATTAATTAGGACAATGGTTCAGATGTATCCCCAAACAATGTTCATTTAAGTGAAATCTGAACAAGATACAGTAACTGCTGTAGGGAAGTACATTTAAAAAAAATCAAGATAAGATTTTACCTTTATTTATCTTGTTAATGTCAAGCTCTTCCACATCGATGTCTAAAATAAGAGGGAAAATAATCTTAAGACTGATAAGGAAATGGAAGAGAAATACATGTAGAAAAAATGACTTCCCCATAGCTCAGGCAAACCTGTCCTGGAGCTACTGGGAGTGCATTAAAGTCCCATCTATTGTTTTAGTAAATGTAAAGAATGTGTGAGAACTCTGCAAATCCAGATGACCTGTTTGAACCTGCGAAATGCTGATTCACACCACAAAACCAATTATTGACCTTTAGGCCTTGTATTTGTACCAAGTTTCGATTAATACTGTAGTCTGTGCCCAACATGACTTAACAAGTAACTATTAAGAGCTTGATACATCCTGTAGTATTGCTGTCATACAGTTGTTGCCAGTATTGTGATGATGATGTTGAGATATGATGATAATTATTCTTGCTTTTGTTGTATGTGTCTGCAAATAGTTTGTAATTCAACTAATCAAGTCCAAATCTAATCCCACTGATATCAAGTTGTATTTATACTCAATGTCTATAAAAAGAGGTTTTAAGATTTAGCTCAAACCTTATATTTATTTAAATGAGGTTTTGATGAGAACTCACCTCTGAGGTTTGGCGAAGCCTGAAAAAAGAAGGGAAATATTTATTAAGAATATTTAATATTTATCCATCAACGATGGCAATATCAAAATTCTTTTCACAGTCTCATATGGACTTCTGTTTATACTTACCATTGATGATGCATTCAAGAAAACTAACATAATCAATAAAAACATCAAACTGATCATATAAGTCATGGTGATGGATCTCTAGTCCCTTAAAAAAGAGAAGAAGAAAAGAAAAAAAATATTGAGGAGAGAGAGGTAAGAGAAAAACTAAAAATTAGGTTATCAAACATTATTTAACTGTAGTGCTAAGCAGATCCTATGGCATTGTACCATCCCTTTCCCTGTTTATCCATCAGTGGGCAAGAAATGAGTGAGCAAATGCTTTGTGTAGACTGCAGTTTATGTCGAGAGTTTACAAAATGAAGTCATACACCTAGAAGAAAAGAATCTAACCCTGCTCAAGACTAATATTCATTCATTAATTCATTCACTTTCATTTCATTTTCACTAAACCTCCTAAAGCATTCAGCTGAAAGTTTATGGTTTATACACTCAAAGTAACTATTACCAGAAGTAACATCAAAATAGATACAGTAAACAGCAAACATCATTGTAAAATCGAAATTTTGTACATACCCTGTAAGCAGACAGCTTGTTTGTGTGAATGCATGGGATGTATCACTTATATACATTGTCTCTTGAGCACCTGTGGTTTTTAAAGTGGTGCGTGTACAGTATGACGAAATCTGGTGTGTTTGTGTTTTATATGTGGGAGAACTGGTTTGACATGAAGGCAATGCTATTAACAACAAAAAAAAAAGGTTAGCTACTCTAAGGAGCAAATCCTGTGCTAACGTTGGATCTCTCTCTTATTAAAATGGGAATCTGCAATACAAGTTATAATTCTGTAATGAACTGGAATTTTTTCACCTGATGGGATTTGAATCTTCCTGGGGTTAGGTTTTCCCATTATTGCCCTATTAAACATACCTTAGCTGACCCCATTTTGGTTTTTGTGCCCCTCTGGGGACAGTTTCTTTGGGTCTGTCTATCTTGAACTGATGTATTATTTGACTGAAGAATGAAGTGAGTTCATTGTCATGTTCTACTGTTTTTTTCTGCATCACATGCTGTGTTTGTGATGTTTTTAATCTCTGACTGTGATGAGCTGCCTTGAGGATCTTTGTGCTCCACCCTGATTCTACCTTTGCACGTCATTTTAATCTTCTAATCCACATAAGAAAATGAGTGTCTTATTTCACAGTCCTGGCTTTGAGTCCACTTAGCAGGTAAAATGCATAACATACAGTACCTTAGCAGAAGTCTTGTAGTTATTGAGCTTGATGCTTTGTACTTGTGGTAAGCTTATAATTGCTACCCATGGAGCTAACACTGAAGAGTCGCTAAGATGTCATCTTAAAAAGAGAACTCTATGTCAGTCTATGTCAGCCAAACTCACTTGTCACAAAGGCAAAATGGACAGACACAGATAAAATACAATGTTGTTTAGAAATAACATATCTCATGCAGTATATACGTAATAGTGACAAACATGTGAATAAGGGTGAAGAAGACAGTCATATGAATTATATCGAATTAGTCAGTACAACCCTCTCAAAATGATCATTTTAATGATTTAATAACAGTGCAAAACAGAAAATTTGCTTCAAAAGTTCTCCACATAAGAATCAATCAAGAAATGTTTACATAACTCTTTAGTCATATTCATCATGACTTTTATCATATCTTTTTTCAACACCAAACATGCAGCTCTGCACCTTCCCCTTTGCATGAGGCCCAAAGTTATGAGAATTTATGTATGTAAGAACACACAATCCTATGATATAATATCTATTGCTGAAAGTAATGTTTTTGGCTGTAAACCTTATTGTGCGCTCCCACAAATGAAAAATCGTGAATCTCTGTTCTCACCTTTGAATCTAACACATTTCAAGTTATTAATTAATCATTCTGAAATAAAATAAAATGAATATTTAAACTTGAGTGTATGAGGATATTCCTTTGTGCGCACTAAATATATCTTGGATTTCTCATGGAATTTGACACTTCTTAATTCAATAAGTATGCACATTAAAGTTTGGGGTCAGAAGCTGTCGCTCTGAGATGTGTAGGAAAACATGATCAGTAAGGCTTTCTGTGTGTTTTATCCTCAGTGTAACAGTTCTGGAGAAGTAAGAGTACAAGTAAGAATATTTAAGAGTTCAAGTAAAAGTACATGTAAGAACATTTTCATAAAACCAAGTAAAAGATTTATCAGAAATAGCAGAGAAGGAAATCATTTCAGATTGAGTGACATAAGTATGTGTATCATTTGTATACAGAGTCCACTCCTAGACACAAAGGTGAGGGTTAGACACTTCTAGACACAAGTGAGGCAAAAATCCAAATCAAGCATGTAGCCATTGAGGAGCTGCCTGTGGTATACACGCTACAACTAAGTGGGACAGATGGACAGATACAGACAGAATCACTGCTTATGAGCAGGGCCTATGACAGTATGAGAGAAGAAGCTATCATCCAAAGTGGGGAAAGGAGCAGTTCTAATAGTTGGGATGCTATCACAAAACAGCAATACCTCCACACTAAGACTTATGTGTTAATAACGATCTGTTACATCATAATCGAAAGCTACAGGGTACGTTTCAAGAGGAAGAATATTGCCATTAAGTACCAGGAAATCTACATCACAGAAACATATGGACATAGGACAGAATAAGCACAGTAGTATAGTATAGTTTAGATCATAGAGACACAGTAATATAATGGAACATAGGTCATTTAAGCTATCGGGCTACTGATAGGGGTGTTCGACAGGTTGAGCCGGAGGTGATGTTCCTTCATCCAGGCTGTACACCTCAATGAGGTAGTGTACCGTAAGAAGAGGACAGGTCCAAGCACCGATCCTTGAGGCACTCCAGTTGTTGCCTGATGGGATTTGTGTCACGGTCCAGCCCTGCTCTTCCAGATCCTAGGCCATGTTTTCCTTGTGTCCTGTCATGTATGTCTTGTCTGTCTGTTCCAGTTTGCTCCAGTCCATATTTCACACTTTCCTGCCTGATTTCCACTCACCTGCTGCCATTTTCCTCATCAGCCACTGCATTTAAGCCCTGTCTGTTTCCCCACTAGTTTGCCGGATTATCTAGCCATCTTTCATGTTTCCTCTGTTGGTTTGTTTGCTTCATTCTTGTTCCCCTTTTGACCATTGCCTGTTTTTTGGATAAGTGTTTTTGCCTGTTGCCTTTTGACCATTGCCTGCTTTTTGGATAAGTGTTTTTGCCTGTTGCCTTTTTGACCTTTGCCTGTTTTTTGGACATTGTTTTTTGCCTTGCGTTTCTGGAACTTCTGCCTGGTTTTTTTCTGTCTCTTGTGCCTGACCTTCTCTTCCTGTTTATGACCTCTGCCTCTGTCTTTGCCCACTGATACCGTTACTGTGATTCAGTCCTTTTGGATTTCTTGGAAGTATAGAATTCATTAAACACCAACTAAAATATACTCTGTGCTCTGAGTCTGCTTTTGGGTCCTCAGTCAACCAGGCCTCACCGGCCCTAACAATTTGGTTATGGTGCAATTCCATGATACCCTGAAGGATCTCTCTTAGAGGCAGCACTCTTATCTGAGTGCTGTCCCCGTGATGCAAAGTTCAGAGTGAGTGAGCTGTGAATCTGGTGATTTACAGCATCAAAGGCTACACATTCGTCCACTGAAATGTCAACCAATGACTTGGAGGCATCCCTTGCCTTGCAGGTTGTCCACAACAATGGACATGGGATCCAGCATATTAGTCTGTAATCGAAAGTGATTAATCTAGACAAACACATTGCATTCAAGAGTTTCTGACAGAACTGGTAGGAGAGAGAAAGTCTAAAGCTCTCTGTCTGTGATGGATTGAGTGTTGGTTTCTAGAGCAGCAGGTTTATCTGATTAGAAATGACAGGGAATGTGCCTGTCATGAGTGATGATTAACGATGTCACTGAGTGCAGGACAATGTGTTCCATATGTGCATGAGGGCAGTTTTTAACATGGTTAATAAATACTTGTTCCACAAGATGAAATGTCTAGAAAGGAAACACGTTTTCATAACAAGCTGAAAATGACTTAAATCCACTGAAAGCATTGACTGCACACTCCCTACATACTGGTGTTAACATGACCTATACTATTGACATAAGAGTACAGTCATTTACAGATCACCACTAAAGAGCATGTCAATTTATATGCATCACGGCATTGTAAGTTATTACAAAACACAATGATACTGTGTACAGTTTGTTCTTAGTATTGCGATTCTGTTCATTTAAATGGATTGTTTCTTGAATGGATTGGTTACTGGAGAGAAAATTAAATAGGATGCTGCAACTGAAGCCATTAATAATACTTAAAATTTCTCAAAGACTCAGTGGCGTCGAGAAAACTATTCATAAATTTTGACTTTCTGCTGTTGTCTCTTATTCCACTTACTGTTGTGTTGTATTTTGGAAATTCTGCTAATAGCAATTGTGTGGTTGTATAATTTTGTGTTTATTACAATGTCAGTGCTGAAAGCTGTGTTTCACACTGTTAAGCACCATACCACCTATAATGTAACCTCAGACAATGATGTATAATGATATTTGTTCTTAACTGCATCTGCATATGTATTTCAAATATCAGAGAGCCCCAAGGCCAGGTTTACCAACTCTAACTCACTCCCTGAAATGCAGTAAAACTGATCAGACAGATCATGCCCCCTTCTGGCCTTACTGAGACAAGTGAACAAGTTAATCATTGAGTCACTGAGGTGTCCACATCTGTGAGGTTTTTGTAAAATCTGAGAAGACAACCTTATCTTTAGCTAGCTTTCCAAGTAGACATATCTGTCTAGAATATAAATCCATTAAGATGATTATTAAGCAAATTATGCTCTTTCTTTAAAACAGTTTTATACTCGAGTATTATATTGGAGTATTTCAGCAGAGTAAGAATATTAATGCCTCTCAAATGAGTATTCATTCTACATGCAAATTGGACAACAGATGAAGTTCACATTTTAATTTCAACAATTTGTTAATTTTTCACTTTTCACTCAACTAAAAATATTTACTCATTCTTTCATTCTTGATAAATAAATATGTTATTATGAATATGTGGTAGCTATAGGAACATTGTTATGGTTACTTTATTATTATGGTGATGACTGTTACAGTAAAAAATCTATTTTCAGTGGTGATCACGATGAAGATTATTAGGATGATAATTATCATTACTATTATGATTATCATTATTATAATTGCTGTTGTAATAATTTTAGCTTGGAAAGTCACCTCTTAAGCAAAAAGTAGTCCTTAGACATATAGTTTAGGGTTTGACAGGGTTTGATAAGGATTCAGCCACAGCTTCTGGTGAAAACAGAGAAAAAAGTAGGGAAATGCATTTATGAATGAATGATAAAGGCACAGATCAATTTCCAAGTTCCACTCACAGTTCTATATACTCTGTGCCTATGTTGCAGCCCTAGAAAGACACTTGTGCGGCAGCTCCTTCTTTGCGGGCAACTTTTTAATAAAGGCCCAGTTCGTCATCAACAAGTTTTCTTTGTAACATACTTCCTCATTGCTTTTCCATTCTTGTTACGTTTTTTTTCCTCTCAAAAGATCCTGGCCTCTACTGATGTCATCACACAAACTTAAAGATTTCAAAGTGACCACACCTTATTTAACAGCATTACTAAAACATTCAGTTCAAACATGTAAAACATTAAGAAAAGAAACAAAACATTTTTAAAACATTTCCTTCTAAATCTGCAATGCATGTTTTTTTAAAGGGCACAACACCTATCACTGATTATCCTTGCAAAAAGGCAAATGGAGGCCACTGTTTCAGTTCCCATATTCATTTCAAAAGTCAATTTATACATATTGTTCATGCATGCTTATGTCTATTTAGTTTCAACCCTCTGGAGTCAGCCGTCCTGCATGTGTTTATGGAGTACAAGTGCATTAGGTTTGTTTAGAAAATCCTGTAACACAAAAAAAAGCCTATCACAGAGCCTCTGACAACAACTGAACTGAATTTCTCCATCACCCTACTTCCACCAGCTCTATATTCTAGACAGCATTAAATCATCTGTCAGGTGGGGGTCTGCACTGAATTCCCTTTGCTTTTCAGACTGGAATAGTTCAGTGGCCCAAGAGGAAACCTTAAAGTTGTTTTGGATCTGTTGTGCAGTTATAGGTCATACAGCTCAGCATAAAACACACAACACAATAAATAAACATAATTACCTTCATTTACACCTCATATGCCCTTTTCATTGGGCATATGTGGCACCCCATTTGTAGCCTTATTAAAAAATCAATACATTCATGTTTGCTTATACCAGTTTTTTAAATCCTCAGAGTGCTCTAAATGCCACTGTTTTAATATGATTTTTACTATTTCTTAAAACAAGAATTAACAAGAATTAGTTTTGCTCTACTGAAATACATTCTGCATCAGCTAAAAAACATGACTTTCAGCTCTGACCCTCCCAGTAAAGGCAATTAACCTGATAAAAATTGCACAAAAATTCATACATGCATACATAGACACTTAATATATAAATACACACACACACACACACACACACACACACACACACACATACATACATACATACAAGCAGTGATAAGCCTGGATTGTCTCAGCCTGCAGAATGTAGCTAAATGTCCAGATTTCTGATGGAGACGACTCCCTGGACCTCAGGGAATCAGTCTCATCTGAACTCAGTTAGGGAAAAGTTGAACATTTATAGATTACTGTGACTGATGTGGACTGACTGAATATTTATAGTGACTGATGACTGATGTGGTGATGTGGAGTATCATATACCTAAGTAGAAATAACTCAAAAAAATTGCTGGAATGGCCCACACCCTATACCTTCCTACACCCAGTTCCTTAGTGTATGTGTGTGTGAGTGTGTTTGTGTGTGTGTGTGTGTGTATGTACAAGGAAGAAGGAAGTACATGCCCAATAAAATAATCTTCCAGTTAGCTCAGTCAAACCAGTTCTTACAACGAAACTGCAAAGTGTTATTTTTTGACATATCTGTAACTCTGATATCTTTGACATATTTGTAACTATTGGTACTTTACACAGGGGAAAAACACCTCAGTAGATGTGTCACAGTTATAACCATAGATTACTGTGACTCAGCCATGTGAACAGCGCTGAACAAAAGCATTTTTTGTGAAGGACTCAACTGACAAAAGTTATGAATTAAGGCCCAATCTAACTTTTACTGAGTTTAAGCTGGAGTCTATATTAAGGTTAATATCAGTGAAAAATAGTTTTAAAGTTTACTTATTTATTATTATCATTATTATTATTATTATTATTATTATTATTATTATTATTATTATTATTATTATATTATTATTATTATTATCATTATTATTATTATTATTATTATTATTATTGTTTTTGTTGTTGATATTATTATACTAAAAAAGAATTGCTTTATTGCACTACTTCACACCTAACTTAATGATTTCTATATTCACAGTCATTGTGGCAGCTCTCTATAAAGGAAATGCTATTGTGATAGCTGTTCATGAAATTCCACATTTAGTGTCTTAAGGCTTTAAAAAACTAAAAGTAGACTCCAAAATTGCTGTTAGATGTAGCTGCAAAACAATAAAGCAAGCTGAAGCTGGCTTGGGCTGAAGCTGAATGAAGCTTTTCGTTGACAGAGGATTGAAGAGAGATGACTGGTAATAGAACAACCATCAGGTAAGATTCAGTCATTTCTTCCCATCTTCCCAAATAATCCCATCTTCCAAACGGACCTTCACTGCCTTCCTCCTCCGGGGACCATGAGAATTACTACATATGTACAGGGAAACAGAGCAAAGTACTGTTAACAGACAGTCCTGGGAGGCAGAGGACAGAAGAAACATGTTAGAACATTCACAGCATTCTAATGCACACCCAGAGGGAGAGACTGAGCATGACATTAACAGTGTTGGTCATGCCCCGAAAGTGCCTGATGCACTTTGGTCACTAGAGGGAGACACTGGACAAGAATTTGATGAGAGTTCCTCTGGTCTGTATTTACTGAACCTCTTAGTAAGTGACTATACTTGGTTTTCTTTCTCTGCATCTGTACTGGATCTGCTGTGTTTCAGAAGATTATTTCATGGCTCTTCCCCTCAAGTACTGAGGAGGAGGAAGGTTTCATGACACTTATCAAATGCTCTGTGTCTCAGGTCATTTAGATGCTTGAAAGAGCTGGAGTGATGCTGGTAGTACACATACTCTGTGTTTGTGCTTTCAGCTTCTCAGGTGTTGTTGCAAAAATAGACCCCTGGTAATTAAAAAGAAAATATGTCACTGAAAATTGAGAAATAATGTGTTGAACAGAAATGTGTGTAATTTTGTTATGTGTATTCTATGACTGTGCTCTATGACATACGTTGTTGGACGTGGGGGTTCTGGTCCAGCATTTAAAAGAAGTCACTTGACGCCATAGACAGGGCCACTGTAGTTGATCATCATAGTCTCCAGACATTATATGCACATTAACAGAAAACTGATCCCGCTGAAAGAAGGTTTATAGATACTTGGTAGCTATAGTCTTCAGAAGAATAATCTCTTGTTAACATCTACTAATATTTATATAAATCAGTGCCAGGAGTATTTGAATTCCAGAGCTCCTCAAAGTTTCCTATCTGACAAGTGTTTTGTGGATACACAGGTTAATATCATCCACAGAAAAGCTACCAGTGGAACTTCCTGCTGTTTTGCGTGATTCAAATTCTTCCTGAAATGTTTGTATAGCATAATGTGGTACATGATACAACCACCAGTACTTGTCTAGCGGACCAGACAGAAACTTTTCATTGCAGAAAAATTTAAATCTTTAAGATGCTACAAATGTCATTGACAATGAAATGTATCCCTTTGTGTTGTTTATGTAACCAGCTTGAAATGCATTGTTAAGTTTAGGGTAGCATTCTTGTAGTAACCAGGAGGAAGTGCTACCTTATTTATTCTAAGGGCTACGGTCTAAAGGGAACCATCCTAGTTAATGTCTTGTCCACTTTTTTTCACCCTAGAGTTCCAGTGACATAACATACAATCAGTCTTTAGCCAAAGTCAAGTGTTTACTGTTTTTAAAGATGAGAATGTTGCAACACGACATTCCCCTTGTTGGACTCACATACTGTTCTAAACACAATAGGGGTGATGAGAGATTATTATGAAATGTCTGAGATCTGTGGTCATTTTGTGTTATCACATTATTTACTAAGTTGTGTTCCTAGCTAGCTGAACTAAGTATTCTGAATTCATGGCATTTTTTTTTTTTGGTTAAATGAGCAGTCAATAGGGTTAGTTGCAGACAAACATTTAGTTTGTGATGTTAATGTTGGATTTCTAACTCATGCGTAGTTTAACTCTTGTTTCTGAAGTAAAATGAGGTATGTTGAATTGTGAGAATTTCAGGCACTATACATTGGAACTGCTTGGACATGTTGAGTGAAACCTTGACTAGATTTCTCACTCAAGCACTTGTCTAATGGCACTAGACACACCTGCCTTTTTTTGTAACTTCTCTGACGTCTGGGGAACATGCAAAAGCAGCATCTGCAGCTGTCTAAGAATAGCGAGCAACAAGACTGGGAGGAGCCGTGGTCTAAAGGGTAGAGAGCCAGGCTTGTGACTGGAGGGTTGCCAGTTTGATTCCCAGGCCCAACATACATGGCTGTGTGCCCTTGAGCAAGGCACTTAATCCCAATGCTCCCCGGGCGCTCACCAAGGAGGCTGCCCACTGCTCCCACGTCTGGTGTGTGTTCGCTACTGGTGTGTTGGATGGGTTAAATGCAGAGGACAGATTCACTGTTCAGTGTGTGTGTGCAATCACTGAAACTTAACTTAACTTTATGGTTATACAAAAAACACAAAAGAAGCGATGTGAAATGTTGTTAAAGTATAGGAAGTAAGTAAATGAGATATTCAGAACTTCACTTACTCTGATTTAAATCATATCAGTCTCGACTGAGTTCACTTTCCACAGAGTTTTCCATCCTGCCATAGAGGTCTCCAAGCTAACAAACTTAATGCTAGAAAATGTAACACACTGTTTATGGGATTTAAAATGAAACAAAACAAAAAACCTTAACAATCGATATACTTCATGTAAAAAAAAAAACCTGATTTTATATAAATGTTAGCTTATCATATCATTCTTATTCAGCATGCATTACATCATCCTGCTATGAGAAAAGAGGAAACCTCCAGACTCAGTTGGATGGTTGGGTGACTGGTGGAAAGGTTTCATGAAAACCTTGAAGTAAATTCAGTCCTGGCAGTTTGATTTATGAACTGTGCAGGACAAATATTAATATTCAATATTGAATGGGTTGAGAACATAAAGAGAGAATAAACCAGGCAAAAGCTCTAAAGGTAGGGGGAGCTGTCTTTTTTATCTATGGTAATAAGACCATCAGGCTAAACAGTTCTCTTATCCTGAACCATGTCTGTTCAGATGATACTGTAATCTTACAGTACATAAAATCAACCAACAGAAGTTGCTGCCTCCTACTGTTCAGTGACACATTAAAGGAACTACAGCAAGGGAGCTAGTTGTTAACATCACAACCAAGGTTGACTGTGATGGACATCTCTTCCAGCCAATTATGTGAGGTCCCAGGTGGAATCATAAGAAGAACAGAAAGACGGGTGTGGGAAAAATATCAGCTTTGCTTACAGCTGTAACTCTTAGAAGGAAACATGCCTCATGACTTTCAAGATGAGGTATTAATATGGTAGGGATCTGTGCTTGCTTACTATATGCTGCAAGAATGTAGCTGTATGTTAGCGCAATTACTATATGGTGTGGGAATGTGTCTGTGTGCGAGAGCAGAGAGCACGTATCATGTAGAAGACAAGGCCTGAGTAAACTGTCTAGTGTGTACCACTCGGGAAGCGAACATAAGTTATCCCGTGCTCTCTGACAGGGTATCGTGGAGCTCCCTCACATGTCCTTCGTTGCCTGTCTTAACATAAAAAGCTCTGCACTCCTCAGTCTCAGTGAGAACTGCCCTTCTCCAGAACAGCCGCTTCTCCAGTGATCATGTGATAAAAGTAACTGATTCATCACATCTGAAGTTTGTTGTCTCTGAGAATTAACAACTCTCATTGCAGGAGACGCCAAATTTCCCTTACACAGGAGGAGACAAAAAAGAAAAATGAAGTACAGAAACATAATGGGCCATAAAAATGATTTACGATTGTTTTTCGCCCCCAGACACTTGTCAGGGAAGTCTTGTAAGATTTCATGACTGACATGATTTATAATAAGGTGCGTTAAATGAATAATGATCTGGCCACATTAAATGCTAAATGCTGTTCAAGACGCAAATGGATGTCTGTTTTTGATATAAACCTGTGATGCAGCCTGTTAGAATGAAAACACTGGGCACCGATCCAACCAGGAACATAGTACAAAATAACTGCTGTCATTCTAGTTGTTTATTTAAAAGAAATAAAAGGAACACACGCAATTACATGTCATAACATGTTGTTGCGACACACAGTGATAAAGAAATACAAAGGAAAAGAAAGGGAGGTTCAAAAAGAAAAAAAGAAAAAACATTGTTCATCATTGTATTCAAAGCATTAACACTTACATGAATATTAAGTGGAAATTATCCATATGTAATAACTTTCAGAGTGGCATATTGTTGATATTGTTGTGATATTGTTCACAGTCATAAAATTGAAACTTTTACAAAATGATTAGTTATTATCAGTAAGATCCAGTTAGTTATCAGACAATTAAAGAGAAGGTGAAATATGCATGTCAAATAAGATAAAATGATTCTGCTGCCAACTTTCATGTTTGTTAAACTTTTAGAAATATACAGAAACAGAAAATATGCCTGTAATTGAAATAAAGATCACAAGACAAGATAAAGAGATGGAAAGAACGAGTCATTCTCAGGAGAGGAGCCAAGAAAAACAAATAAGTATAATGTATGTTAATGACATTTCATGATACTTTCAAAAGCGAAAGAGTTTCACCCTAGAAAACCCTAGAAACTTGCCCTAGAAACCCTAGAAACTTGCAGCCTGAGACTTTAATCTCAGCATTTTACAGAGTGTAAAGTTCTGACAGTGACTGAAGCAGCAATACAATCAAAGTCACGAGAAGCAGCCCAGGAGACGAGACCATACCAGGAGAGAAGCAGAAAATGCTCTCACAAGCCCTGTGAAATTTTAAGACAAGACAAGACTTTTCAGACATAATACATTAATTGATTCGTTAGTTAGCTTCAGCATTACTACTACATCTTCAATTAATTGCTTTTCTTCATGGCCATAACTTCCAAGGAGGTGGAGGAGAAGAGAGAGAGAGAGAGAGAGAGAGAGAGAGAGAGAGGAAAGTGATAATAAGGGAGAGAGCAAAGGACTCAGAGGGAAAACAGAGATTAACAGTGATTTACCTTGGCTCCTCTTTAGTCATATCAAGAGAGTGAGAGAGAGAGAGAGAGAGAGAGAGAGAGAGAGAGGAATGTGAGAAACAAAGGGAAACAAGAGAAAAACTGTCTTTGTGATGCTTTACCTTGGGTCCTCTGTGGTTATACCAAACTCAGTAGGATTGGCAGTGAGTTCCCTTTACGAGACAATGCAATTATTGCATAATGAGTTATACAGTTGAAGAATAGTGCAAGGTGGCATTTCACAACAGATTATACAGGAAAATATGAGCCTGGTCCGATGAAATGCACACTAAACACAGATATTGTGGACAAGCATGAACGTTCAACATGTACATTTGACACATACATTACATAATCCTACAAAATATCATCCACACGGTTGTTTAAGAAGTTACAAGGTCACTGTCTATATCCCCACCCCAAACTTGACTGCTAGTAATGTTTTACATACAACCTTTTCTGGATCATTTATGACTGAAATTACATTTGAAAGATGGTACTGAAAATTCGAGTGGATACTGAGACAGGAGACACAGTGGCAAAATATAGTGTTATAGCCACATAACACACTGTCGATTTACCCTCAAAAATGTCCTAGTTATTCATGCTTGTTTCATGAAACCATGAAATGTATTCAAACCCCCAGATCGCATTCAAAATACCAGATATCTAAAACATTAAAATTTGTCCATACCCATCAGTTGTAGTTCCCATTGGCTGAAGAGACATTAAATCCCTGCATGAAATAAATCAAAACTAACATGTAGATATATATGTTTCAGAAATATGTGTTCCTACATAAGATACTAACATATAACGCCTATATTATTGCAAATTTAAGTTTTCAGGCAAATATTTACTTACATCTAAGTACAGGCAACACTATTAAAAATATCCCTCAGTACACTTTTTTCTTGCTCCATTTCACAACTATCTCTAATATGAAAATTGAAAATGTGACGATTTTGGTGTCGGTATGGAAGAAAGTTCTGTGTTGTGTTCTACCTGTCCAGTGTTGTTCTTGTCATTCTTTCAGTTGCTGGTGGGGTTGTTTTTATCATTTTAGTTGTTGCTGAATTTGTAGTCAATATCACTTTTGGAGATGTTGTAGTTTTTGTTGTTGGCATTGTTGGTGTTGTAACTGATGTCTCTGTTGATGCTGGGAATGGCATTGGTGTTGTAGGTTCAGTGGAGACCTGTGAGACACTGAATATACGAGAGAGACACGTGAGATAAATGTTTTAGTGAATCTCTATACTGATGGTCCCTTTAAGAAAAAAATTACATTTTTATATAAAGATTAATAAAGCAGAAAGCAGGAAAAATGGAATGTATAACTGAATACAGACTGAATCTCATGAGATTTAAAAAGTATTAAAGAAAAATTATGCTTAATGATAAACCTCAATTTATCTGTACCTATCAGTTGTGAGTGCTGTTGTTGTTATATTATATGTGATATTGTTATATTACTTAGTGATTGTTATAAACAGGTAACTTACTAAACTGCTGTTTTTGTTATCGCATGTGCTGTTGCTTGAGATGTTATTGATCGTAGTGTTGTTATTGAGGATGGTGTTGTTTTTGTCAGTAATATTGTTGTTGGTGTTGTTGAAGATGTGGTCTTAGTTATTGATGTTTGGTATGATGTTGTTGGAGATGTTGTTGCAGCTGATGTTACTGGGGATACTGTTGTCACCATGATTGAAGATGTTGCTTTTGTTTTTATTGTAGGGGACAGTGTTTTTTGTGATGTTGCTAGGTGTGCTGTTGTTGTTGTTGTTGTTGTTAGGGATAATGCTGGTGTTGTTATTGTTGTTGTTGCTGAGAGGGATGTTGTTGTTGGTGTTGTTGGAGATGCTGTAGTTGATATAAGTGTTGTTGATGTTGATGGTGACACTGAAGTTTTTAGGGATACTGTTGTGGGCGATGTTGCAGGTGTTGCTGTTTCTGCTGGGGTTGTTATTGTTGTCTTTGCTGATGTTGTTGGGAATGGTATTGCTGTTGTTGCTGATTGCGTGGAGGCATTGCGTGGGGTGCTGAATGAAAATGAGGAAATGTTTTCACTTCGAGGCTTTTCGAATTAAGTTCAACAAAAGCAGTGTATTTATTTTCCTCTCGTGTTCGTAAGAGTGAGAGCTGAAAACAGGAACCTGTGATGTCATAACAGATCTGGGAAGTTATGCTCCCATACGAAAGTTGTGCTTTTCTCTGATACTCAGTGACAAAAAAAATTGTGTTTTCAAGCAACTGCAGTATTCAAATGAGCTGTTTATAGACTTATTAAAGTGGTGTATTGAGTAACTTACCTTGTTGATGGGACAATGGTGGTCACCCTGTACAATGAAAACATAACATGCATGAAGGAAACAAACCAGACCAGAATGATAAACTGATCAGTATATTGTCTAAAAACTGAATATTATTTAACATGGTCACTGTGGGGATGATCAGTGAGTTACTGAATAAAACAGCAACAAAAAATGTTGTAAATGTAATTTTAATTAAAAAAAAAAAAAGTAATTTCAGTGAAATTTATAGAAAAATAAAATTGCCTTTGTAGGATTTCTACAGTCAATTTGTTATGGCGGAATAATAACTAATAAACACTAGTTCTTTAATTTTCAGTTCCTGACAGTTGTCTTAAGTGATGTCACAGTGGTTGTGTTCCTGTATAGGGGGAGAAAACTGAGTCAGACAAGTTTTCTTTCTGTGTGGACCCTTTTCACCCTGATTTCTTTGGGGGATGGGGGATGGGAGATGAGGGGGCGGGCGGGGAGGAGGGGGGCATAAAAAATGGAGCTGTCCAGAATATGGTCACACGAACAACTTACAAAGGCTAAGGTTAGCAGTTGGAACACAGGGATTATTTTTAGTGACCTTTCATACGATTATGAAAAATGTTGATATATTTCACATATTTGTCATATTGGCAGTAATCACAATGTGATAGCAATTTTAGCAAATTTGCAATAATAGAAATTTGCCAAGCTCTGCTGAATTTCCAAATGAGATTGAAGTAATGGTTAATATATACGTATCTGTTCAAATTTTATGCTCTCTGTGTTAAAGGTCACCATCACAGTAATGCTGATTGTATAACCAATGGCCATCATCAAGTTGGAATACTTAAGTGTAGGAGGCAAATCTGCATCTCTTTAAGAAATTTTTAATAATATTTATGCTAGGACTTCCAAGGCCGAGAAAGCTTTCTAATACAGGCTGGGGTATTGTTGTAACCAGTGGAACTGCATTGTTAAGTGATATTTAAAAAACGAAAACAAATGAGGAAATAAATACAAATGAGTTAACAGCCGTTATATAGCACTCCCTCCATACAAAAATTGTTACAAGTGTTGTATAATGATATAACATAACTTGTACTGTGTTATATCATTTATACTTGCTGTATTAGTTAGTAATAATATTGTTGTAGTGTATCAAGAGTACATAATGGAGAGTTCCTTGCTATAACTTGCTCTGTGTTTAAATTAAACTGAAGAGCAACAATTGACAAGCTTTCCCCAATAATTCATTCAGAATTCCATGAGGTTCCATGTGTCTAATTTACATATAACTGTGGGTTAGTGAAGTACTATTTACAGCATGATATCAAACTGAAGATGAAAATAAAACTATTTAAACATTGTTTTCAGTGAAGACACTCAGATGAACCTCAGAATTAGCATAATTAAGATTATTTCAGAATCATGTAAAGTAATGTATCAGTTATTGTAGGTGCTAAAATCAACACATGAAGCATTTAGCATCTGTATGAAAATCTTACCTGCTAGTTGATACTGCCACTGATGGAAGAATGGTATTTACCCTGTAAGTCCAAGCCACACCAGATCATTTGAAAAGGTATACATGTCTTTCATTTGTTTGACATATCAATCTTTTTCTCATTTCTCTTAATTTAGAAAGACTAACTCCACCACTGTTTTAGCGTACTATGAGGGTCCCTACAAAACAAATATTATCTCCCAGAATTTGAAAAAAGTCAAACATACAGTGAAGTTCCTACCAACTCTGTATCCTGTTCTTTGATTACTTATAATATCCTCTAGCTTGACTGACTTCAGTATTGAAGTTCTGCACCTGCCTCACCCAAGGGGTTGAAGTGCCCCAGAAATTATGCCTCTAATTATGGTGGTCAAACTTACACATTAGGTGTGTATCCATCTATTGGCATGATATCTATCCCCTGTTTGCCCCCTCCACCCTTTATTTTATTGTACTCCAAATTTACAGTTTACACTTCCACATGGACACCCAAAATTACAAGTCAAGGACACACAAAGAAAATCCCCAACTCAAGCAGATGGCCAATTTAATGCCAGCAAACCTATTAATTATTCAGCTCTAGTTTGTTTTTGTTTATGCTCACAACCTCACAGCTGTATCAGAAGAGCAGTAAACCAGTAAATTTAGTTAAATTTAACCCCTTGAGCCGTTTAATATCATTCAAAGAAATTATGTTTGGAAATGCACACTGTTCACTTAGTTCTCATCACACCTACACAAGAGCTTCATTGTTAACGTGGGGCGTGACAGAATCAAGAAGGTTCAACGTGGTTATGATTCGAACACAACCAAATGCATTTCATTGGCCTTCCTCACAAAAACATGGTTAATCTTTGACAGCAGGTAAATTCAAGCAAAGACTGGTTAAACTTTACCTAGCTGAACAAGGACCTTGCTCAGCGTGTACATCAGGAAACACAGTGATGTTCCGTGCAGACACTGAGGGACATGGGAGGGAATCGCTCTGGAGCAACTGCGAGAGATCTGACAACAGAGGCACAGCTTGTTACAAAAGTCCACCATAGAAGCTTAACTGCTGTTTAAATATTAAATCTCTGTGATTGTACACACATACTGTGAGCAGTAAATTTGACTTTTAAGTTTAACCCATCAATAGTGCACACACACAACCACTAGGTGCAGGAGCAGCAGGCAGCACACCACTTTGGGGTTAAACGCCTTGCCCAAATGTTTGTCCAGCCCGTACTGGGAATCAAACCAACAACCTTTTGATCACAAGTCACCTTCTCTAACCGTTAGACCACAGACTGCCACACAGTCACAGACAAAGCAAGAAAAAGTGTCAATGGCACCCACCTTGCATGCTGAAAAGAAGGAAAATATCTCCACCCTTAAGGAATTCTCTAGTCTTAAGATCTTTCAAAGTCATGAAAACAGATGTGCCATAACCATTCCCAGCATAGAACTCTCCATTCTCATCTGTTTGTCGATTTCCAACCTCACGAGGGTTGCCCCAAAAATAACTTCCATCATCTATACAGGATTAGAGATGGTAACAAATTGAGTGGGATAGTTTTTGTAAGACAAATACTGGAGTTTCAAACAACAAACAAACAAAAAAACAATACAGCTATGAAAACTGTGATAAATTCTTTGGAATATTTGCTAGATTACAATTCACATAGTATATAACACCTACAACACGATAATCACAACATTCCATGAATATTTTGAAAGGTTAGAATGTTTATCTTGACAATCAGTTCCGTTGTGTTTGCTGTTATAGTCATTAGATGTAGGTGTGTTTGGAAACACTGTGATAAAAAAAAATATCATAAATAAATTCACCATTTGTGTATGTTGGGTCTGTAATGATGCTTCTTTGTTTTGACATGCGTTGCTGAATATTGGGGTTCTGGTCGAGCAGTAAGAAGGTCACTTGTCTCCATGGACAAGGCCATTGCAGCTGATCATCATAGTCTCCCGAGACCAGACGTACATAGATGCCAAACCGATCAACATTCAGCTGCAACATTATTTGGTAGTGATAGCCTTCAGGAGAGTAATACTTTGGGCTGTACTTGAAGGTTCCACTTGGTGTAGTATTCAAAAGGGTTTCAAAATCCCTTATATGCCAGATTTGTTGAGGGCATTCTGTCTCTGACAAATTGATATCATCCAAAGAGAAGCCACCATTTGAATTTAGTCCTCGTTTAGATACTTCAAACTCAACCTGGAATGTCTTTTTAGCATTAATGGGTATATAGTGGAGCTGCCAGTAATCAGCTTTGGTACCTATGATGGAAAATGACAGCTTGTAATAATCATTGCAGATCATTTAAATAAATAGATATTGATACATACAATATAAAATATTCAGTGAAGAAACATGAATACTGACATAGACAAAAAGGTAATGTTAATGTTAAAGTTAATGTTAATATACAGCAATAATTAGCTTGGAACTAATGGCATGTTTTGGTTCCAGGTATTGCAATTGTGTAGCTTTCTATGTTCCTAATGCATAACTGAGTAACCAGTACTGAAAGCACCATTACACTATTTACACACAAACTCTAATATAACCTCAAATAATGATGAATTCATTTAAAGTATATTTCAGTGATAATGCTTCAGTACAACTGCAGCTGCATATTTGTAGGGGCTCTTCTGAGTTTATTCTCCATGCAAGTACTAGGGAGTCCCAAGACCAAGAGTGCTATCTCTCCCTCACTTTCTGAAAGTAATGAAATCAAACTTTCCTCTGGTGCTTGTTGAAATGAATAGGCAACTACTGTCACTACTTTCTTAAAGTCTAAGACAACAATTCCATCTTAAGGTTTGGGTAACAAATTGTGGTTTTGTCTTTGTTTTGTTTCAGTAGTGCATACCATTCTCACACGGTAGGATAAGATATCACCTTAATTTTATATCAATGAATACTAGACTAGACCTTTGTTAAAAGACAACAGATAAAATCTTTTGGTCATTGTCTGAAGCAATGACAGAACGTGCATGTAACAAGGACTATTCTGTAAATACATATTAATACAGAAAAATATTAATCTGTATCTGTTTGCAAAAATATGTGTGTGCTGCTACATGTAGGACCATAAAATAAATTACAGTACAGCCCATAATGATCCTAACTCAACCCCTCTCTATGAGTAAACCATATTTTTGACTAAAACCCCCATAAAACTAGCATGGACCTTGAAAAACATCTGAGCAGAACAGAAATATCTTTATTATGCATTACTCATGGCATATTTCACAATGACTTCATCACCTGTGATTTGGTCCATAATTCTGAGTGTCCCATTAGTGTCATCTTCACTGTCAAACTCTCTGATCCAGATGTTGAGCTGGTCAGATTCATTCCCACTGTGGTAATAGAAGAACTGCAGACACTGAACTTTACAGTCTCTGCGTGGTGTCATTCTCTTGGTCTCCAGTCTTGCTGTGTCCCCTTGCTTACCATTTACTGTGCTGAAGTGCATGAAGTAGGCGGATTCTGCACAGTATAACAGACACAATCCAAATAAAGGGAATGATGACATTAAAGGAAAGAAGGCATTTGCTAGAGGTCTTAAATTAGCATCATAAGGTTGAATTTAGAAGTGCTACTATTTCTGTGATGCTTGATACCTCTTAGCTGATGGAGAAAGTTATTACTTTCTGTTAGGTTGTTATGGCTCCAATTTTGCTCAAGCGAAAGTGCCAGCTACATGTTGACAATTACTCATGTTCCAAACCCATAACCATGTTAAAAGAAGTGTGCTTGATTAAAATTAGGACAAGTAAATAAAAGTAAATGTATAGAAGGTAGTCCCAGACCAAATCGACTTGCTGGTAAGAAAAAAAGAGAAAAAAAGGAAAGAAAGAAAAGAAAAAAGTAAAACACAAGCCAGTATTGTTTTTTTTCACACTTGAAATCTCACCATTATTCTCTTTGCCCAGGTAGGTGTGATCAGTGTGGGGACCACCAGTGGTATTGCTTACTCTCTCCCATCCCACTGTATTGCTGGAACAGCGGCTCATCTGACATATACTTTCATTGTTAAAGCTGCAATGCTCCACTAATGATATAGAAGCATCTGTATGGAAAACATGATATTTTGTTTAACTTACTGTGAACTTTAGCAACTAGGGACATTTAAAGAATTGTAGAAGGTGTAAAACAAAGATTAAATATCATTTTAGGAGATGTAATGCAACTCAAAAGAAATATTTTGAGCTGTCTTATAAACCAATAATGGAAAAATCCAAATATACATATTTTCCTAATCCATCTTGACCCCACATCATCTCTCTCAGTTAACATTCATTTTTAGAAGTTGTGTGATTAGACTGATTTAACAATTCTGTTACATCAATAACCACAGCCAATACAACAAGACAATGCTTACAGCATCCATAAAGCTTGTTCAGTTCAAATACGTCATAAGAGCTCATCTCTAGGTACTGGCCAATCACATCTTGAAACTCAGGCAACCTTGTGATGATGGTAGGTCCATTTCCATTGGTGAAGGCATCTTTCCCATAGTGCATCACTGACATGTAGTCATACGGTGTGCCCAGTGTACTACTGATATCTGCACCAACTTTATTGAAATTATTCTCTAGTCCTGTAAAGAAGTCAAATTTTCTTTTATTTTTTCTTTTTTTTTGCAAATACTAATCAAAGCATAAAAATGATTTTCAAGGATGCTAAAGAAGCATGACCAAAAAACCTTCTAAGATGTTGTCATAGTTGATGATAACATGCTCATCTCGGTCATATCTTGACTGCTCATGGAGGAAACCCAGAGCGTGAAGAAACTCATGTTCAACTGTGGCGATTGTGTCACAGCCAGCTCCAATAGACAGCTCTTGTCCTCCAGAAGTTGCTCTTCCAACGTAAGACCAACATCTAAGGGATAAAAAATATAAAGAATGTATTTATCTGTAGAGTTCATTATGCATTATAATCATCTATGACCATATGAATCATTGCGTGTATGTATATCGTATGGGAAGAAGAAAAAGAATAGGTAGAATATTTTGCCATGTCCATGAATAACTGAGGATGTGATAATGTAGGCCTACATTGAAACATGTACTTTGGAAAATGTAAATACACAGCAGGGAAACATGTGTTTCTTCAGGTCTTCTGTGACTTCATATGCTTAGAATTACTATGGTGTGAGAAAGCGAAACTCTGATGATATCAGAAAACAGAAATGCATGTGTTTAGTTGGCTGGATGCAATTTGAATAACGTATCAACACTTCCTCTTTTTAAGATAGCTCACCTGATGCAAAGACGTATATCACATTTCACCATGTTGAAGGGGTGTTAAAACATATGAACATACAATACCCTGTTAACTTTTTCACTCTGATGTAGTAATCCTCAGTTTCTCTTGGCTTGAAGTCAATACATGTTTTCAGCCTGAACTGCTCAAAAGCCCTCAGAATAACACCTTTAGCATTCATGTCTAAGGAAGTTGAGAAAAAAATGTTTGAGGCACAGTTAAGAATAGATATTAACTATTTTAGAGTAGTCATATGTTTCCTCATTACACACTTCCAGTATGTCAAGTTAACATACCAAGGCTTTCATCCAGTACATATGGAACTGGAGACTCCCACTTATAACCAGGCAATGAGATGGAGCTCCTCAGATTGCTCTAAATGATTGTGAGTTAAAACAAACAAACAAACAAACAAACAAATGAAAACAAAAAAAAACTCCATTTGTGTTAAAAGGTGTTTATCCATAAAATAGTAATTCTTGGTCAGTATGAACCAAGTGGAAGTGGTCTGTGGAAACTGACAATAGCTAGCAACTGGACATTAATATTTCAGTTACTAGAACAGCAGTCTTACTGTAAATTTTTCTATCAATGCCAGGAACTTAAATTGTGAACGAGGAACTTGTTTTACTGGAACTTGTTTAGGATAACTACATATGTTTATATGTTTGAACAAAAAATGCAAATACCCACAGAGCCAACCTGCATTATGTCTCCCTCATGTAGATTTAAATCTTTGGAAATCAAACAAGATATTATTATTATTATTATTATTATTATTATTATTATTATTATTATTATTATTATTATTATTATTATTATTATTGCTGTTGTTGTTATTAATTTAACAGTTTGACGCATAATTAATTATTTAAGAGGACAATGGTTCAGATGTATCCCCAAACAATGTTCATTTAAGTGAAATCTGAACAAGATACAGTAACTGCTGTAGGGAAGTACATTTAAAAAAAAATCAAGATAAGATTTTACCTTTATTTATCTTGTTAATGTCAAGCTCTTCCACATCGATGTCTTAAATAAGAGGGAAAATAATCTTAAGAGTGATAAGGAAATGGAAGAGAAATACATGCAAAAAAATGACTTCCCCTCAGCTCAGGCAAACCTGTCCTGGAGCTACTGGGAGTGCATTAAAGTCCCATCTATTGTTTTAGTAAATGTAAAGAATGTGTGAGAACTCTGGAAACCCAGATGACCTGTTTGAACCTGAGAAATGCTGATTCACACTACAAAACCAATTACTGACCATTAGGCCTTGTATTTGTACCAAGTTCTGATTAATACTGTAGCTGGTATGGAATAAGCTCTAAGATGGCAATACACCAGAGAACTTGTTTAACGTCTGTGCCCAACATGACTTAACAAGTAACTATTAAGAGCTTGATACATCCTGTTGTTGCCAGTATTGTGATGATGATGTTGATGTATGATGATAATTGTTGTAGCTTTTGTTGTATGTTTCTAATTAAGTCCAAATCTAATCCCACTGATACCAGGTTGTTTTTATACTCAATGTCTATAAAAAGAGGTCTTAAGATTTAGCTCAAACTTTATATTTATTTAAATGAGGTTTTGATGAGAACTCACCTCTGAGGTTTGGTGAAGCCTGAAAAAAGAAAGGAAATATTTATTAAGAATATTTAATATTTATCCATCAACGATGGCAATATCAAAATCCTTTTCACAGTCTCATATGGACTTCTGTTTATACTTACCATCGATGATGCATTCAAGAAAACTAACATAATCAATAAAAACATCAAACTGATCATGTAAGTCATGGTGATGGATCTCTAGTCCCTTAAAAAAGAGAATAAGAAAAGAAAAAAATATTGAGGAGAGAGAGGTAAGAGAAAAACTAAAAATTAGGTTATCAAACATTATTTAACTGTAGTGCTAAGCAGATCCTATGGCATTGTACCATCCCTTTCCCTGTTTATCCATCAGTGGGCAAGAAATGAGTGAGCAAATGCTTTGTGTAGACTGCAGTTTATGTCGAGAGTTTACAAAATGAAGTCATACACCTAGAAGAAAAGAATCTAACCCTGCTCAAGACTAATATTCATTCATTAATTCATTCACTTTCATTTCATTTTCACTAAACCTCCTAAAGCATTCAGCTGAAAGTTTATGGTTTATACACTCAAAGTAACTATTACCAGAAGTAACATCAAAATAGATACTGTAAACAGTAAACATCATTGTAAAATCGAAATTTTGTACATACCCTGTAAGCAGACAGCTTGTTTGTGTGAATGCATGGGATGTATCACTTATATACATTGTCTCTTGAGCACCTGTGGTTTTTAAAGTGGTGCGTGTACAGTATGACGAAATCTGGTGTGTTTGTGTTTTATATGTGGAAGAACTGGTTTGACATGAAAGCAATGCTATTAACAAAAAAAAAAAAAAAAAAAGATTAGGTACTCTAAGGAGCAAAACCTGTGCTAACGTTGGATCTCTCTCTTATTAAAATGGGAATCTGCAATACAAGTTATAATTCTGTAATGAACTGGAATTCTTTCACCTGATGGGATTTGAATCTTTCTGGGGTTAGGTTTTCCCATTATTGCCCTATTAAACGTACCTTAGCTGACCCCATTTTGATTTTTGTGCCCCTCTGGGGACAGTTTCTTTGGGTCTGTCTATCTTGAACTGATGTATTATTTGACTGAAGAATGAAGTGAGTTCATTGTCATGTTCTACTGTTTTTTCTGCATCACATGCTGTATTTGTGATGTTTTTAATCTCTGACTGTGATGAGCTGCCTTGAGGATCTTTGTGCTCAACTCTGATTCTACCTTTGCACGTCATTTTAATCTTCTAATCCACATAAGAAAATAAGTGTCTTATTTCACAGTCCTGGCTTTGAGTCCACTTAGCAGGTAAAATGCATAACATACAGTACCTTAGCAGAAGTCTTGTAGTTATTGAGCTTGATGCTTTGTACTTGTGGTAAGCTTATAATTGCTACCCATGGAGCTAACACTAAAGAGCCGCGAAGATGTCAGTTTAAAAAGAGAACTCAGTCTATGTCAGCCAAACTCACTTGTCACAAAGGCAAAATGGACAGACACAGATAAAATACAATGTTGTTTACAAATAAAGATAAAAAAGGACTATAACTTACAGAATATATACGTAATAGTGACAAATATGTGGATATGGGTAAATAAGAGAATCATATAAGTTGTGCTCTGCCACCTTTGAATCTGATAGATTTCAAGTTATTAATTAATCATTCTGAAATGAGATAAAATGAACATTTAAATTGCATTAACATTTTCATAAAACCAAGTATAAGATTTAATATTGATCAGAAACAGCAGAGGAAATCATTTCAGATTGAGTGACGTATGTGCGTGCATCATCTGTATACAGAGTCCATTCCTAGACACAAAGGTAAGGGTTAGACACTTCTAGACAGACTAATAATGTGGTTTGTGTCTGTGTGGAATCTTGAACGCTAAAATTCCAGACACTGCATTGAGCTTAAGTAATGTCCTCTGTCCTCTCATATTGAACACCATCTCTGTTCCTCAATTAAAAAAAATCTGTTCTAGAGTCCCACCAGGTGGGAGTATTTAATCAATTAATTTATTTGTCCTGAAGTCCCAGTTAGGTGTGGCGGAAAATCTGCCACAGATATGACAATGTATCACAGTAATGCACACTGATTTTAGAACATTTTGCACCACACTGTTTGTCATTTCACTGTATGTTTACCAGAGTACAGAAAACATGCTAATATTTGAAATGTGCTCCACAAACAAGTTTGTTTACATTCATTGTTGGCAAGTGTTTAGATGACTACATTATGTAAGAACTGGAGGTCCACAGTAAACAGTATTAGCCAACTTCGAATATATTAGTCTTGCTATTGCCATCATTGCCATAATATCTGGCACTTTAGTTTATAGACCTGTATAGTCCCACACTATTATGAAGTGCTTTTATCACATCAGATTGCATAAGAGTGTTATGATCTCTCAACAATGTATGTACTGTATATATAATGTAAAAATGGTTACTATGTTTACTCAGTGAAGAAGTGACCCATATGAACACTAACGTTCTATGAAGCAGTTTTCTAAGCTCAACCTTGACAAAGGAAGGATTATAGCACACTACATACAGAGTAATCTGGTACAGTAACACAGTAGAGGGTTTACTTAACCTTGAAGCGGATGTAGATACAATGACAATGAAATTTTTATCATGAGTTTAACCAACATATAATGCACAGAGTTAAAAACAAAACAATTCCCAGCTACTTAAACATTACGATATAAACAGTTACACATGAAAGAGTGCCATCTCCCATGCCATTTCTCGTGCTATGTTGAAGTTTCTGGCTGTTTTACACATGTCAGTCGATACACTTGCATTGCTGATGAAGAGGAGCCTACGTGCCAGGGCGAGTGCAGTAACTAGGCCTATGAGGTGAACGCACTCATATCCAAAAAAAAAAAAGCCATAAACTCCCTTTGTGTCAAAAGGCCTTCTTCCATAAAATAGTAGTTCTTGGTCAGAAACAACCAAGCTGAAGAGACGTGATCAGTGGAATTGACAACAGCTAGCAACTGGACATCAATACTTCAGTTACTAGAATAGCAGTCTTACCGTAAGTCTTTCTATCAATGCCAGGAACTTAAATTGTGAACGAGGAACTTGTTTTACTGGAACTTGTTTAAGATAATGACGTGGTTCTCTATATGTTTCAACCAAAAAATGCAAATACCCACAGAACCAACCTGCATTATGTCTCCCTCATGTAAATTTAAATCTTTGGAAATCAAACAATGTATTCTTCTTCTTGTTTTTGTTCTTCTTCTTGTTCTTGTTCTTCTTCTTCTTTTTCCTCTCATTATTTTAACAGTTTGATGCAATAGCTAACTATTCAGACATCAGTGATAAAGAGTTTGACATTACCAAGACAAATAAAGGTAAAATCTTATCTTGATGAATGTACTGTCCTGCAGTTCTTATTGTATCTTGTTCCAATTTCACTTAAATGAATATTGTTATTGAATGCAGTGGAACCATTGTCCTCTTTAAATGTGCAGAAAAAGAATCTTAAGAGTGAAAAGAAAATGTAAAAAAAGAAAAAAAAAAAAAAAAAAGAAAAGATGGAAAAAAAAAATCACTTCCCCACAGCTCAGGAAAACTTGTCCTGGAGCTACTAGAAGTGCATTAATATCCCATATATTGTTTTAGTAAATGTAAAGAACGTGATAACTGGTCATGCTTGAGATAACTTGGTCATGCTTGAGAAATGCTGATTCTCACCACAAAATGAATTACTGAGCTTGAAGCCTTGCATTTGTACCACGCTGTCAATTTAATAGTGATGCTGGGCTCTAAAAAACTTGTATCATTATTATTAGTAGTAGTAGTAATAGTAATAATGGTAGTAGTAGTAGCAGTAGTAGTATTAATACAGTAGCTGACGCTGAAGCTACTCAATTAATAGAGTAGCTTTAAAAAATGATTAGCTACTCTGAGGACCAATTTGAATATTTCAGGGATAAAGTTTTCCCATTATTGCCATATTTCATATACCTTAGCTGACCCCATTTTGATTGTTGTGCCCCTCTGGAGGCCTGTTTCTTTGCGTCTGTCTATCTTGAACTGTTGTATCATTTGGCAGGAGAATGAGGTGAGTTCATTTTCATGATCTATTGTTTTTTCTGCATCACATGCTGTATTTGTGATGTTTTTCATTTCTGACTGTGATCAATTGCCTTGAGGATCTTTGTTCTCCATTCTGGTTCTACCTTTGCACATCATTTTAATCTTCTAATCCACATAAGAAAATAAGTGTCTTATTTCACAGTTCTGGCTTTGAGTCCACTTAGCAGGTAAACATGTAACACACAGTACCTCAGTAGAAGTCTTGTAGTTATTGAGCTTGATGCTTTGTACTTGTGTAAAGCTTATAATTATTACCTGTAAAGGCCAGGCCAAGAGAAGGGCATAGAGACAGGAGTGGCAGTGCAGAATTTTGCTGTTTATTGGAGGAAGTTCATTGTGAAATATAAAGGAAAATCCATTAAACTTTGAAAGCCAAAAGATAAGCAAAACAAAGTGAAAAACAAAATAATTCTATACAACTACACAAAGTCTGCTCTGGCCTCCATTGATAGAGGTCTAAAACCAGCAGAAACAATTTTATCCTTTTTAGCAAAAATAAATATCCAGTACTCCGGTACACTCGGACAACGGACAGGGACAACAGACACGGCAACAAAGCACAGGGACCAAAAACAGGTGCAAAAAACAGGGACAAAAGACAGGGGGCCCCCACACCCATACATATAGTTTAGTGGCCAGCACCAAACAGTGGAAAAAGGGGGTGACAAACAATAGAACATAACTAATATATAAATATATGAGGTCATAGTCAAACAAATGTATCAACTCAAATTTACATACTGTTATTTAACAAATAATCTTATGAAACAACACAAAGCCAAACACATTAAGAACAATTAGGAAACACAGGGTGATGTTTGGTCCCCTCAGGCAATTACAGATGGTATTTTCCCCCCCTTTACCCCTTGGAAATCAATAAATAGCCTGTGTTTCCACACATACCACTTTTCTTAACAGACCAACCTGGAGAGATGACTCAGGCAGGTTACAATGGAAAAAGGTGAATTACAGAATCCCTCAGAAACTAAGTTTGTGCACTTAACTCAGAAACTGAACGTAAATAAAAGGTTGTGGAAGACAAATGGTAGTTTGTGTTATTATATATTGCATATTTTATGTGTATGTGATAAATGATGTGGAAACTAAACTGATGTAGTGGCCTATATGTGCGGCCATCACGCACAGCCGTCACACTACCTGAAGGAGCTAACACTGAAGAGCCTCTAAGATGTCAGCGTAAAAAGAGAACTCAGTGTATGTCCACTGAACTCACTTGTCACAAAGGCAAAACAGGCACACACAGATAAAATACAACGTTGTTTAGAAATAAAGATTAAAAAGGACTATAACTTACAGTATATACGTAATAGTGACAAACATGTGAATAAGGGTAAAGAAGAGAATCATATGAGTTATATCGAATTAGTCAGTACAACCCTCTCAAAATGATCATTTTAATGATTTAAAAACAGTGCGAAATAGAAAATTTGCTTCAAAAGTTCGCTTCATAAGAATCAATCAAGTGATGTTTACATAACTCTTTAGTCATATTCATCATGACTTTTGTCATATCTTTCTATCAACACCAAACATGCAGCTCTGCACCTTCCCCTTTGCATGAGGCCCAAAGTTATGACAGTTCATGTATGTAAGAACACATAATCCTATGATATAACATCTAATGCTGAAAGTAATGTTTCTTGCCCTAAACCTTACTGTGCGCTCCCACAAATGAAAAATCGTGAATCTCTGTTCTCACCTTTGAATCTCATAGATTTCAAGTTATTAATGAATCATTCTGAAATAAAATAAAATAAAATGAATATTTAAACTTGAGTGTAAGAGGATGTTGCACACTAAATATATCTTGGATTTCTCATGGAATTTGACACTTCTTAATTCAATAAGTATGCACATTAAAGTTTGGGGTCAGATGCTGTAGCTCTGAGATGTGTAGGGAAACATGATCAGTTTGGCTTTCTGTGTGTTTTATCCTCAGTGTAACAGTTCTGGAGAAGTAAGAGTACAAGTAAGAATATTTAAGAGTTCAAGTAAGAGTACATGTAACATTTTCATAAAACCAAGTACAAGATTTATCAGAAATAGCAGAGAAGGAAATCGTTGCAGATTGAGTGACGTATGTGCGTGCATCATCTGTATACAGAGTCCATTCCTAGACACAAAGGTGACGGTTAGACGCTTCTAGACAGACTAATGATGTGGTTTGTGTCTGTGTGGAATCTCGAACGCTAAAATTCCGGACATTGAATTGAACTTAAGTATTGTCCTCTGTCCTCTCTTCTTGAACACCATCTCTGTTTCTCAATTCTAAAAATTTGTTCTAGTGTCCCAACAGGTGGGATGAAAATGGGGGGGGGGGCATGACAATGTGAACATAGTTTACATTCATTGTTAGCTAGTGTTTAGATGACTACATTATGTAAGAACTGGAGGTCCATAGTTAACAGTATTAGCCAGTTTCTACTTTCTGGCTGTTTAAGCTATGTCAGGCAACACGCTTGCATTGCCGATGAAGAGCATGTGCCAGGGCAAGTACAGTAACTTACATTTGCATTTACATTTACATCACTTCTATTCATTTTACCCAAAGTGATTTCCAGGTGAGACAAAAATCCAAACCAAACATGTAGCCATTGAGGAGCTGCCTGTGGTATACACGCTACAACTAAGTTCAGGAATAGACCCGATACAAGTGTAAGAAAGGTTAAAGGAAATAAAAGAGTAAACTATGGACAGATAGGTAGAATCAGTGCTAATGAACAGGGACTGTGAAAGTATGAGAGAAGAGGCTACCACCCAAAGTGGGGAAAGAAGCAGTTCTAAAAGTTGGGATGCTATCACAAAACAGCGATATTTCAACACTAATAATGATGCAAGTCTGTCGCACCATAATCTAAAGCTACAGAGTACCTTTCAAGATGAAGAGTCTCGCCATTAAGTGCCAGGAAATCTACATCATGGAAGCATATGGATATAGGACAGAATTAGCTTCAGCAGAGAGTACATTTTAAGGATCTGCAAAGTAATACAGATCATAGAGAGACAGTAATATAATGGAACATAGCTTAAATGACCTATCAATCTAGTAATATGGGTGTTCGACAGGTTCAGCTGGAGGTGACATTCCTTCATCCATGCTGTACATCTCAATGAGGTGGTGTACCATAAAAAGAGGACAGGTCCAAGCACTGATCCCTGAGGCACTCCAGTTGTTGCTTGATGGGATTTGGTTATGTCGCAACTCCATAATACCCTGAAGGATCTCTCTTAGAGGCAGCACTCTTATCTGAGTGCCATCCCCGTTATGAAGCTCAGAGCGAGTGGACAGGAGAATCTGGTGATTCACGGCATCAAAGGCTAAAGATACGTCCACTGAAATGACAACCAAGGACTTGGCTGCATCCCTTCCCTCTCAGGGTGTCCACAACAATGGACATGGGATCCAGCATATTAGTCTGTGATCGTAAGTGATTAATCTAGACAAAGACATCGCATTCAAGAGTTTGTGACAGAGCTGGGAAGAGAGAGAAAGCCTATAGCTCTCTGTATTTTGATGGACTGAGCGTTGGTGTTACGTCCCCTGTGTAATATGGTGTCTAGGGGTATGTAGAGGGAACGTAGCATAAGGGAAACCCACCACCTGTGCTGGTTTGGGACGGTGTGATGGGGGAGGAAAGACACGGACACGGGGAATCAAAAAATGTGTAAAAAGTGTGCAATATATTGGGAATATGTACAAAGTGATATTTACAAAAATATTTACAAGTATATTTACAAACACACACAAAAAAAAAGCACACGAAGATGGGAGAGGACGACAGACGGTGCCAAAGGAAAGAAACTAACAAAACAAAACCATCCTAAATACCCACACTGAAAATACACATTGAACTACAAAACAAAAAGGTGGCAGAGCCAAAGGAAACCTAACTACACTAGCTATCTAATAACAAAAATACAGAAGTGGCACCCGCCTCTAACCTATCCCTATACACAGTGAACACTACCGCGGGGATCCCCTACCTTACCTGTCCTTCTCCCCGCGATAACCAAAACACCAAAGCCAATGCGCAATCCACAAACGAAATCAGTAAAAGAAAATTCAAAGTTGCACACGGAATGGCAAGTTTATAAGAACAGAGAAAAACACAAACGCACAAAGGCAAACAACAAGATCGAAATCTGAAACACAGCACATCCAGCTTCTTTAAATGTTGGCGCTCCACGTCCGGTTAGTTGAACTGAGAGGGGCACTTCCTCCCTGGTTGGTCGAACGGGAGAGAGGAGGCAGGGCGGAACACCAGGCCAAATGGGATTGACAGCGCGCCACAGCTGGGTGTCAGGAGAGTGTAGAAGAGAGAGAGAGGTAAAACACAGGGAGGTGCACACAACAAACGAACCAACGGTGTGATTCAAGGACAGCCAGCCTCTCTAGGTTAGTTTAAAAAGCTGGTTTCTAGAGCAGGAGGTTTACCTGATCAGAAATGATAGGGAATGCACCTGTCATGAGTGAAGATTAATGATGTCCTTGAGTGCAGGAAATTGTGTTCCATATGGGCATGAGGCAGTTTTTAACATGGTTAGTAAATACTTGTTAAACCATGTTAACCATGTTAAATGTCTAGAAAGCAAACAAGTTTTCATAACAAGCTGAAAATGACCTCAAACTTAAATCCACTGAACGCACTGAATGCACACTCCCTCGAAACTGGTGTCAACATGACCTATGCTATTGACAGTCATTTACAGTTCACCACTAAAGAGCATTTCCATTACATGTATCATGAAATTGTAAATTATCGCAATACACAATTATATTATTTATAGTTTGGTCCTAGTCTTGCTATTCTGTTCATTTAAATGGATTGTTTTTTAAATGAATTGGTTTCTAGAGAGAAGACTAAGTAAGATGCTGCAACTGAAACAATTAATAATACTCAATTTGTCAAAAGCTAAGTGGCATTGTCACACTGGTGGAGTGGTGCAGGACCCAAGTGCAAGGACACAATGATGAAGGTGACAAAACGGAGGACTTTACTAACAAACAGAAGATCAAAATACTAGTACAAACTGAAACAAAACCGATAACAAAAAGGTGCAGCGTAACAGTGTGCTAAATACACAAACAACGATAGACAAAGTACAAGGCAAACACTAGGACTTAAATAGAAGGAGAACTAAACAGGGCAAAACAGGATTGGTTGAAATTAACAAGGTTAATAATGAGACAAACAGGAACAGGTGAGGGGCGGAGACAGACACAGAACAGTGAGGTTTAGCTTTCCAAGCAGACAAATATGCCCACGATATAAATCCATTAAAATGATTATTAAGCAAATTATGCTCTTTCTTTAAAACAGTTTTATATTGGAGTATTTCATGCCAGCAGAGTAAGAATATTAATGCCACTCAAATTAGTATTCATTCAATATGCAAATTGGACAACAGACGAAGATCATTTTAATTTCAACAATTTGTTAATTTTTCACTTTTCACTTAACTAAAATATTTACTCATTCTTTCATTGTTGATAAATGTTATATGAATATGTGATAGCTGTAGCAACATTGTTATGGTTACTTTATTATTATGGTGATGACTGTTACAGTGAAAACTCTATTTTCAGTGCTGATGATGATGAAGATTATGAGGATGATAGTTATCATTAGTATTATGATTATCATTATTATAATTGCTGTTGTAATAATTTTAGCTTGGAAAGTCACATCTTAAGTAAGAAAAAAACCCTTAGACATGCAGTGTAGGGTTTGACAGGATTTGATAAGGATTCAGCCACAGCTTCTGGTGAAAACAGAGAAAAAAGTAGGGAAATGCATTTATGAGTAATGATAAAGGTACTGATCAATTTCCATGTTCTACTCACAGTTCTATATACTCTTCTTCTATCTCTGATTATCCTTGCAAAAAGGCCACTGGAGGCCACTGTTTCAGTTAACAAGAGTTAGTTTGAGATTAGTAAGTTAAAAATATTTGTAAAAAAATTTGTCTGAAAAAGAAAATATGCTGCGGTTCCTTAATGAAACAGTTTAACTTAGTTTAATAATGATGAAAGTATTAAAGTGCCAATTTTAAAGAATGCTCAGAAAAAAAGCCCACAGTGTTGAATAAAGTATTTTGCAAAGAATTGAGTGACCGATTTTATTCTAAACAAGAGACACTGTCTCTCAAAACTTAATGATTAACCTCTTAATGATTATATTATTAGGCGATTGAACCAAATGAAACAAAACACTGTTTCAATCATTGAAAACAAAACACTAAATTGCCACCAGAGGGGGTGACAGAGAACCAAGGTGTGACAGTTTCTTATTATGTTTTTATCAAATGTCTTTGTGTACTAAAATTTAAGACCCAAAATAATGGAAAGAAAACGATTTCCCTGAAAAATGAATGAATGATTAATATACTAGGACGATTAGTGCAGTGCCAATATCAAAGCCATGAGGAGCATCACAGCAGATGGGACCATGCTGGTAGCAGTATTACAAAAGATGTCCAGGCATTCACTGAAAATGAGCACAAAAACAGTTTGTTACAGCTTAGCATAGACACAGACAATTATATATACACAGACCAATACACTCATAAGTTTTTAATGAACTAAAGGAAAACCATGTATGCTGTGTGACATGTTATACCATGTAGAACATATACCACTGAAAACAAACACAAAATACACACTTGTTCCACACTGGCTTTGCAAGTTCAGAGTTTTCTGCATCAAACTCAGGGTAGAAACAATTCTTTTGGCAAGCTATTCCAGTTCTTTTAATAAAATATCAGCTAGTTTGAATGCAGTGGACAACCAACTCAACTTCATACTCATGAAGTTACACTGGTTAACTTTTTTTCCCCTCAAATTTCCTCCTAGCAGATATCTCTAACAGTTGAATATAACAACCTCTTGAGTGACATATAGATGGGTCAAGATGTGATAACAAGACAAGCCATAAATCACAAAGATCACAGTGCTGAAAACTTGTGATTTTCCTCTCACTCAACATATTTTCTGCAAGGATGCACTGAACATATCTGAACAGGTCTTGCACTGCAGTGGTTTTTGTAATGATAATACCTTTTTGCACATGGACCCTTATCAGTCAGGCCTTCTGGAGACCTTATGAAGTTCTGCTTAGGTACAGAGGGACAGGGCAGAGTATCATTCTGAGTCAGTCCCGAGATGTCTGTGAAAAAAAAAAAAAAAACCCTTGAAGTTTTAGTCTTGTTCTTTTTTTCTTTTTCAAGGTAGCTTCAAAGTTCTGGAGGTCAACAGTGACAAACATTAGTTTGTTAACAAACTACTGAGTATCTCAGCCAGAGGTCACAAAGTCATGTCTTAACATTTACCCTTCATACTGAAGAATAAGAAGGCTTCACCGCCTTTGACAAATGTTCGGTCCTTGGGGTTCTTTTTTTCCACGTAAACCGCGGTGTAAAACCAGTCTGTTGCATAAACTGCGTTATTGTTCTTGCCTATCGGAGTTCCGACCTCTCGGGGGTTGCCCCACCGTCCATCTGAGGTGATGCTTCTTTGTCTTGACATACGTTGTTCAATGTGAGGGTTCTGGTCAAGAAGTACAATGCTTATCTGCCTCAATAAACAAGGCCACTGCAGCTGATCATCATAGGGCCCAGACACTACCCGCACATAGCATTTAACCACATCTCTAGAGAATGTTACGGTTGCTTGGTAGCCATAGCCTTCAGGAGAATAATACTTTGGGCTATAGATACCCTTCAAAGAATGACTTGAATTCCAGATCTCCTCAAAGTTTCTTATCTGCCAAATGTTGTGTGGACACTCAGTCTCTGAGAGGTTAATATCATCCACAGAAAAGCCACCAGTGGAACTTCCTGCTCCTTTACGTGATTCGAATTCCATCTGGAACCTTTTCGTAGCATTAAGGGGTACATGATGGAGCTGCCAGTAATTGGCTGGGGTACCTGAAAAAAATGTTTTAGCTGAGAAAAATGACATTTTCTAACATTCTGTATGTGTAAGTTCAAAAGAATTTTACCTTGTTCTCTGTTGTCCCTTGTCCTAATGTTGGGATATTTAATGTTATGGTGTTCACATGCCAATATCGGACAATGTAGTCAGTGATGGAAAATTTACAACAGCAGCAACAAATGAGGACAGTTGTCAATGCTGACAATTACAGTGTTAGAGCATAAATTAAGAATAAACATTTAATGACATTCAATAATTATTATTGCACAGCTGAATTCTAATTTTCACCTGTGATCTGGCCCATCAATCTGCGTGTTCCATGTGCATCAGCCTCACTGTCAAACTCTCTGATCCAGATGTTGAGCTGGTCAGATTCATGCCCACTGTGGTAATAGAAGAATTGCAGACACTGAACTTTACAGTCTCTGCTTGGTGTCATTTTCCTGGTCTCCAGTTTTGTTGTGTCACCTTCCTGACCATTTACTGTGCTGGAGTGCATGAAGAATCCAGCTGATGATAAGGAACACAGAAAAGACATAATTCACAGACAAAACAACAATAAACTACATTTTTTCCAGCAAGAAAGTCTACTTTTATGGAGCAGTTAAAAACCAAGCTCATGGAAGGGAACTTTTTGCAAGGGATCTTTTTGCAACTAGAAAGACTCTTGGTATAAAATATAATAATTTGTTCAATTTATTCCCTCTCACATCAGTACTCACCTTGAGACTCCATCCCTATGTAAGTGTGGTCAGAATGGGGGCCTCCAGTGACATTGGTCACTCTTTCCCATCCATGATCAGAGCGAGAACAGACACTCATCTCACAGAGATTCTCATTATCAAAACTGCAGTGGTCCAGGAATGAGATGGATTCATCTGAGACAGCAATGACAAATTAAATCATAAACACTGTACGCAAAATAATTCTTCATATCTTGTCAGTCTAAAGTTAATCATTTAGTCCTCTAAAAGTCATTGTGGGAATGCCAGTTATTTGCTGTTGGGGTGATGCATGTCAGTATGTCATAAAGAACTGAGAGGAAATGGAAACACAGTATTAATAATAACAATGATTTGATATTAAAATATCCAAAGATTTTTTTTTTTCGTGACACATCAAGTTCTGCCTTTTTGTCTGATCCTACTAGAAATACATAAATGTCAGTTTTCCCATACACAGGTGACTTGACTGGTTATAGCAATTCCTCTTTTATAGTTTCCACAGAACTTGATCAAGCTCTGTTCTCTATATGGCTCAGCAAGTAATTATTAAGAGCTTGACACATTCTTTAGTATTGCTGGCATACTGTTGCTGCCAGTATTGTGATGATGATGTTGATGTATGATGATAATTGTCGTAGCTATTGTTGTATGTGTCAAGTAATTTAACTAATTAAGTCCAAATCTAATCCCACTGAAACCAGGTTGTATTTGTACTCAATGTCTATAAAAAGGGGTTTTAAGATTTAGCCTAAACCATATATTTATTTAAATGAGGTTTTGATGAGAACTCACCTCTGAGGTTTGGCGAAGCCTGAAAAAAGAAGGGAAATATTTATTAAGAATATTTAATATTTATCCATCAACGATGGCAATATCAAAATTCTTTTCACAGTCTCATATGGACTTCTGTTTATACTTACCATTGATGATGCATTCAAGAAAACTAACATAATCCATAAAAACATCAAACTGATCATATAAGTCATGGTGATGGATCTCTAGTCCCTTAAAAAAGAGAAGAAGAAAAGAAAAAAAATATTGAGGAGAGAGAGGTAAGAGAAAAACTAAAAATTAGGTTATCAAACATTATTTAACCGTAGTGCTAAGCAGATCCTATGGCATTGTACCATCCCTTTCCCTGTTTATCCATCAGTGGGCAAGAAATGAGTGAGCAAATGATTTTTTTAGACTGTACGGAGAGTTTACAAAATGAAGTTGTACACCTGGACGAGAAGAATGTAGCCCTGCTCAAGACTAATATTCATTCACTTTCATTTTCACTAAACTGATGGTTACTACACTCAAAGTAACTATTACCAGAAGTAACATCAAAATAAATACAGTAAACAGCAAACATCATTGTAAAATCGAAATTTTGTACATACCCTGTAAGCAGACAGCTTGTTTGTGTGAATGCATGGGATGTATCACTTATATACATTGTCTCTTGAGCACCTGTGGTTTTTAAAGTGGTGCGTGTACAGTATGACGAAATCTGGTGTGTTTGTGTTTTATATGTGGGAGAACTGGTTTGACATGAAGGCACTGCTATTAAAATAAATAAAAACAAATGATTAGCTACCCTAAGGAGCAAAACCTGTGCTAACGTTGGATCTCTCTCTTATTAAAATTGGGGAATCTCTCTTATTAAAATGGGCAAATTTTTTCACCTTAGGTTTTCCTATTATTGCCCCACTGTACATACTTAAGCTAGCCCTGTTTTAGTTTTTGTGCCCCTCTGGGGCCGGTTTCTTTGGGTCTGTGTATCTTGAACTGATGTATCATTTGACAGGAGAATAAGTGTAGCCTGTAAACTGGCTTTAGTGTCATTCCAGCCATATACAGCTAATACACGGTGAGATGAAACAATGTTCCTCCAGGACCATGGTGCTACATAGAACCACTCAGAACCACATGAGACTACACAGAACTCATTAAGACTACACAGACCTTTACACAGATCTTCAACTAATACAATATAAAGTAATCCACAGAACACATATCCCCCAGCACAAAATGTATAAGATGGGATTCCTAGATTCAGACATATGCTCACATTGCAAAATGAACACCCCAGACAATTATTTCCACTCTACCTGGTTGTGCCCACCAACTTACCGCTTTTGGAAACAAGTTACTGACAGAATATCACTTTTTATGAGCTGTAACATCCCGCTCTCTCCATCCCTCTGTCTGCTCGGGGATACCTCTGTGATCAGCCCACCAATCCAAAACCCCCAACCCATACTCATTGCCCTAGCAATTGCTAAGAAAACTATCCTCTTAAACTGGAAAACAAGAAACACAATAAACATCACACAATGGTTAAACTTTCTCATAGACCACATATCCATGGAAAGAATTTCATTCCAACACCAAAACTTATACTTTAAAAAAATCTGGGCCCCTTTCATAAATTCACTGAATTTGCCTGCTAGCTAACCCCCCCCCCCCCCCCCCCCCCCCCCCCACCCACACACACACACACACACACAAACGCATACTTCACAGAAACTATCACTATTGTTGTTCTTATTGGTAGTAGTAACTGTAGTAGTAGTATTATGATGGTATTATTGTCAATATTGTTGTTATCCTTATTAGTATTAAGGTCATCAATGTTGTTACTATTATTATTACTGTTACTGTATTATAATTATTGGCGTTGCTTCCCCCATCACAGCGTCAGTCCTTTGTCTTGTCCCACATTGTCCCACATTTTTTTTTCTTTTTTTTAACTTTTCTTCTTTTTCGCTCACTCCCTTATTACCTTTCATTGATTTTGTCCTTCTGTCTGTCTCCTTATCTACCTGTTCACCAGTCTGTCTGTCATTCTACAGCATGTCACCTGTCTGTCTGCATGTTTGTTCGTTTGCCTGTCCACCTGTCTCCTCTGTACACAAGTATGTGGACTTATCAAATAAATTTTATAAAAAGAAACAAGAGGAAAAAAAAGAAGAGAGAAAAGTACAATGTGACTCCCATGTTGGAGGGGTGGTGGCGGGCTCAAAAAAAAAAAAAAAAAAAGACTACACAGACCTTCACTAGACCACATGAAGTATACGTGTGTGAATATGTGCAAACAGAACTAGACTAGTGCAATCCACTACGACAGAACAAGATTAGTTGTGCAAAAAGATATGACAATATAATGGTTAACAACTGCTTTAATTCCAAACATAAGTTGCTGTAAGTGTAAACAGAACTGATGTAAATGCAAACATAAAATAATGTGTTAGTAGAAAGAATGCAGGTGGTCAAGTGAGTTCATTTTCATGTTGTACTGTTTTAGTCTGCATCACATGCTGTACTTGTGATGTTTTTAATCTCTGACTGTGATCAGTTGCCTTGAGGATCTTTGTTCTCCATTCTGGTTCTACCTTTGCACATCATTTTAATCTTCTAATCCACATAAGAAAATAAGTGTCTTATTTCACAGTCCTGGCTTTGAGTCCACTTAGGTATAATATGTAACACACATGTAGCCCGGATGAGAAAAGCACCTAACCCCCGAAATTCTGCTATTTACAAGCAGTCATGTTTAAGTTTTGTACCAGTTCGTTTATCTTATTTTGAGTATTTAAAAGTTGAAATTCATTAACATTAGTTGTGCTGAATTAATGTGTTTGAATTAATGTTCCAAATAGTCCATAATATAATTTTGTTATAAACCGATTTTCCTCATTTTAAATGTAGATTGGTTTAAATTGTGTCATTCAGAATTAGTCCTACTGTGATTGGGCAGTGGGAGGGGCATAGGATAAATTGGGAGGGAAGCTCGAGAGAGAGAGTGAGGGAAAAAGCTGGAAAGTTTGCGAGAGAGAGAGAACCAGAAAAACTGTGTTAATTGAAGCACTGCTCGCTCAATCCGATCAAGTTATTGGGTCGGAGACATATCGTGATTAATGATATGTATGTGAGTGGTATGCGGTAGCGTTATAGTGAAGGAGTGTGTGAAAGTGTGACGAGATATTAGCGCCATTAGCTCTCTTAGCTAAGTTGTGACCGCCGTCAAGGTTAGCATCAGTTAGCATCAGTTAGTGTGTTTGTCAGTGTGTGTGCAAGTTGCACAAGATCCCAACCCGAAGCAAGGACAGGCAGAGCCCACGCGCGACCGGGAAAGCCGTGTGGTTCCCTTGTTTTCTCATCTTTCTCGGCGGAACTGTAAGTTTTTACTGCGTTTGCTCCTGCTAGTGAAGCGGCAGTTATTGTGTTTTGCCTCACCGCACCCCAGCTTCGTACAGGCCTGCAACATTTGTTATTTTCGGTGTGTGTGTGGGCCCACTGTTTGAGTGTATATGCATTTTGTGTATGAATGTATGTTTGTATGTATTTCATGTATGGGTTTATGTGTAGTATGAATACTTGTATATAGTGCGTTAACCAAGGTTTTAGTAGCTAATTGATTACTGCTTATAGGGATCAGTTTTGTACTCTCATTGTATTTCATTTCATGTTCATCCTAAATACTGTGTTGTAACCAAAACAGGAACTAATTGCATGGAAGTATTCTAATCAAAACTAATTTTATTAATTAAAAATATATACATTTTGCATTTTAAGCACAGTGTCTGGCTGGAGTTATTAATAGTTTAGAAAGACTGGTTCCATTAAACCATACAATCCGAGTAAAGGTAACACTAACTCGAGATAAAGACAAACCCAAACGCCCTATTTTCCCCCTAATACAGAAGGGAGTGGGGCGCTACACACAGTATCTTAGCAGAGGTCTTGTAGTTATTGAGCTTGAAGATCTGTACTTGTGCTAAGCTTATAATTACTACCCATGTGCGTAAGGGTAAAGAAGAGAAACGTCTGAGTTATGTTTATTTAGGTAAATTTATTATTTAATAACAGTGTGAAACAGAAAGTTTGCTTCAAAAGTTCTCCACATAAGAATCAATCAAGTAATGTTCACATAGCTATTTAGTCATATGCATGACTTTACTCATGACTTTAGCTTTCTATCAACACCAAACATGCAAATCTGCAACCCCCCCCCCCCCCCCCCCCTCCTTTTGCATGAGGCCCAAAGTTATGGCAGTTGTATGTAAGATCACACAATCCTGTGATGTAATTGCAAATGCTGAAAGTAATGTTGTTGACTATAAACCTTAGTTCTTTGGAGAGAAGCTGTGCGCATGTGCACAGGAGAGAGGAGGAGGAGCGAGGGAGAGAAACTGCGCGCAGGCACACAGCTAGGAATAGGCGGGATGGAGGAGTGTCGTGTGTGAGCGTTCTTGCTCCGGACCAACGAAGAGGGGGGATGGGTAGCAAGAGTGCATGCACGGGAGAGGGACAAAGGATCAAGATTTAGTCTTGACTAGGCCCTAAACCCAAACCACAGTTCAACCCTAAACTACGCCCGAAATCCCAATGTTGAGGTGTGTGTGGTGCAGCGAAGAGAGTTAGAGATATGAAAGAGAGAGAACGCATGCACGGTCTATCTAATAAGGATACTGCACGATAGAACAGCTACACATACGGCCTAAGACCGAATCAAAGTGAATCACAATGCAGATATTTAAACCACGAATGAATTCAAATAAAACACTTTCCTCACTTCTCTAAACACAAATAAAACTAACACTGCCCAGATGCCAGCCTTACTTGGGATCGCTCTTGCTTGGCGATCGGAGGTGCGTCTCCTGTTATCCGGTGAACAGCGCGTAGCACAGGTCCAGAGAAAAGTTCCTTTCCTTAGTCACTTGAGGATCTTCGGGGCTACGTTACTCGTACGATGATCTTGAAGGGTTCTTGGTTTAGTCAATCGACGTTTAAAGAAATAAAAAGGGATCCGGTCGCCTTTTCTTCTGTCGAATACTGTGCGTTACAGTGTAACTAGCCGGTAGAAGTTAAAGTTGCAACTGTGCGAGAGAAAGTAAATTAAACTTTGGTTGTACAAATGTCTCGCTTCGTTTTCACTTTGTCCTTTTCTTCGGCAGAGAAAAGAGACACCCGCTGCTAGCGAGCTGCTGCTAGAGCGAGCCGCTGCTAGGGAGTTGCAGAATTGTGGAGCTGGAAAAGAGGGCTAGAGTTTGGAATTTTCCGGGGTTTTATGGCGAAAATTGTGTCATCACTGTATCTGGTATCTGCTGTAACCAATACCGTTACAGTGAAACCTGAGAAGATGGGTACAGATTACCCATGCGGTCAAGCAGGGAATTATGGGTAATATGTTCTACGGCCTGACGACCCCTACACTATGGTGTTGAGAAAGTATAAATAAAGTTTTAGGATGGAAATGCTAAGGTAGTGTAAGTTTGTTTGCATTCATTGTTGGCAAGTGTTTCGATGACTACGTTATGTAAGTACTGGAGGTCCACAGTTAACAGTATTAGCCAACTGCCAACACAGTATATTGGCCTTGCCATTGCCATCATTGCCATGACGTCTGACAATTTAGTGTACAGTCCTGTGTAGTCCCACACTATAATGAAGTTCTTTCATTGCATCAGACTGTGTGAGAGTGTTATAATCTCTCAGCAATGTATGCACTGTATATATCTTATAATGGTTACTATGTTAACTCGGTGAAGAAGTGGGCCATAGGAACACTATGGTTCTTTGAAGCTGTTTTCTAAGATCAACCTTGACCCAGGACGGATTATAGCACAGTATGTACAGAGTAATCTGGTACAGCAACACAGTAGAGGGTATACTTAACTCTGATGCAGGTACATACAGTGACAATGATATATTAATCATGAGCATAACCAACATGTAATGCACAGAATCAAAACAAACCCATTCCCAGCTACTTAAACATTAAACTGTAAATGGTTACACATGAAAGAATGCCATCTCACATGTCTTTCTCATGCCATGTCAAAGTTTCTGGCCATTTTACACATACCAGCCGATACACTTGCATTGCCAGTGAAGAGTACGTGCGAGGGCAAGTACAGTAACTACACCTATAGGCTGAGCACACACATACCAAACAAACAATCTTGATCCTGACCTTGCACATTCACATCAGTTAAGCTGTACCGCAGTGACGCTTAAAATAGCCTGTGGCAGTGGAATTCCAGCACATATTGACGTAAGAGCTATCTAATTTCTTTGTAGGTATAATTTGGTAGAAAGTGAAAGTTGATCATGTTGACACTGAGTTGGATCAAAAGAAACCAATATAGTACTTGAGGTTATTCCCTCATTCCAAACAAACCTATAAAATAAATAAAGGACTAAAATTGCCATGCACATTTAATGGAGTGTCTGAGGAACTAGACAGCAGCACCAGAACTGTCAGAGAATTATAAGATGATGATATAACATTAAGATCATGTTTCAAAAAGTAGATTCAAAGAGTGTACTTCTGAACTATGGATCAGGGGGTTGGATACAGTGAGTATTCATTTAATTGTGTTCTCTTAGGAAATGCACCGCGGTTATGTTCCAACAGAGACACATTTACATTTATTTCTATTCACTAAGTTTAGGAATAGACCCAATACAAGTGTAAGAAAGGTTAGGGAGAGAGACAAGTCTATGAATGGATTTGATGGATTGAGCATTGGTTTCTAGAGCAGCGAATTAGAACCAGATTAGAAATGGTAGGGAATGTGCTTGTCATGAGTGATGATTAATGATGTCAGTGAGTGCCAATGTTCCATATGGACATGAGGGCAGTTTTTAACATGGTTAGTACGGACTTGTTAAACAAGATTAAATTTCTAAACAGAGAAAGGAAAGACATTTTCAAAACAAGCTGAAAATGACCTCAAACTTAAATCCACTGAACGCACTGACTGCACTTTCCCTACATGACCTATGCTACTGACATATGAGTGCAATCATTTACAGTTCACCACTAAAGAGCATTTCCATTACATGTATCATGAAATTGTAAGTTATCGCAATACACAATTATATTATTTATAGTTTGGTTCTAGTCTTGCTATTCTGTTCATTTAAAGGGATTGTTTCTTAAATAGATTGGTTTCTAGAGAGAGAATTAAATAGGATGCTGCAACTGACACAATTAATAATACTCAAAATTTGCCAAAACCTAAGTGGCATCAAGAAAAGAGTTCATAATTTTGGCTTTGTGCTGTAGTCTCTTATTCCACTTACTGTTGTCTTGTATTTTGTTCATTCTGCCAATAGCAATTGTGCGATTGTATTATTTTGTGTTTATTACAATTAAACAACTCAGGAGTCAGTGCTGAAAGCTGTGTTTCACACTGTTAAGCACCATAGCACCTGTAATATAACCTCAGACAATGATGCACAATGATATTTGTTCTTAACTGCATCTGTACTGTCATGACTGTGGGTGTAATTCCTTTTTTGGCCATAGGGGTCCTCAGTCTTTCTGTTTTGTACCTGTCACATGTTCAGTTTCCCTGATCATTATTGATGTATGTGTATCACCTGTGTCTTGTCTTGTCTGTCTATTTAAACCATGGTCTTTTGTTCACCCGTTGCTTAGTCTTTGAGCCATTTTCCTGTTTCACGTAAGACATCTGAGTTCTTGTTTTTTTGTTGGACAGTGTAATGTTTTTTTCTGTCTGAAGAAATGTTTTTGTTTGCCCTTTTGGATCGAACCTGTTTTTCACTTTTTGGACTAGTTTTGCTTGTTTTTTGAAAAAGCATTTTGCCTAAGTTTTTTTTTCCCTTTTTGGATTGAGCTGTCTCTCTTTGGACTTTTGAGATTTTGTATTTCATTAAAATCTTTTTGAGATCTAACCTACTCTCCAGTGTCTGACTCTGCAACTGGGTTCACCCTAGTCCTGGGTGGAGCGTTCACTGGTTGTTTGTCTTCTGCCCTGGCAACCCGGGTTCGAAGCCCACCTGGTCCAGCCTTGTGACATGCACATCCATTTCAAATATCAGGGGGTCCCGAGGCCAAGTGTACCAACTCTAACTCACTCCCTGAAATGCAGTAAAACTGATCAGACAGACTATGCCCCCTTCTGGCCATATTGAGACAAATGAACAAGCTAATGGTTGAGTCACTGAAATGTCCACATCTGTGAGGTTTTTGTAAAATCTGAGAAGACAACCTTATCTTTAGATAGCTTTCCAAGTAGACAAATCTGCCCACAATATCAATCCATTAAAATGATTATTAAGCAAATTGTGCTCTTTCTTTAAAATGGTTTTGTATCGGAGTATTTCATGACATAAAAACACAATAGAATAAGAATATTAATGCCACTCAAATTAGCATTCATTCAAAGGGCAAACTGGACAACAAAGTTTACATTTTGAGTCCAAGATTTTATTGATTTTTCACTTTTCACTCAACTAAAAATATTTTCTCATTCTTTCATTGTTGATAAATCAATATATGTTATTATGAATATGTGGTAGCTGTAGCAACATTGTTATGGTTACTTTATTATTATGCAGATGACTGTTAACAGTGATAATTCTATTTTCAGTGGTGATGATGATGAAGATTATGAGGATGATAATTATCATTACTATTATGATTAACATTATTATAATTGCTGTTGTAATAATTTTAGCTTGCATAGTCCTTAGACATGTAGTGTGGGGTCTGACAGGGTTAGTGTTGGGTTTGATAGGGTTTGATAAGGATTCAGCCTCACCTTCTGGTGAAGAAAGAGAAAAAAGAAGGGAAATGCATTTATGAATAATGATGAGGTACTAATCAGTTCCCAAGTTCCACTCACAGTTTTTTACAGAGCACAAGTGCATTAGGTTCGTTTAGAAAATCCTGTAATAATTAAAAATGCCTATCACAGAGCCTCTGACAACTGAACTGAACTTAGCTCCATCACCCTACTTCCACCAGCTCTATATTCTAGACAGCATCAAATCATCTGTCAGGTGGGGGTCTGCACTGAATTCCCTTTGCTTTCCAGACTGGAATAATTCAGCAGCCCAAGAGGAAACCTCCAAATTGTCTTTTTTTTTTTCTTCTGCTGCTCCTGGGGATCAAACCAGCACCCTTTCGGTACCAAGCTCACTTCTCTACCCTTTAGGCTGCGGCTACCACGTTATAGGTCACACAGCTCAGCATAAAACATACAACACAATAAACAGACAAAATTTCCATCTTTTACACCTCATATGCCCTTTTCACCGGGCTTATGTATCTCCCCATTTGTGGCCTTATTAAAAAATCAACACATTCATGTTTGCTTACACCTGGAAGCCCAAAGATTCATTTGACCTATGATGAGCAGGAATGGAAGGAATCACGGTGAAAATGTAAGTTAACCCATAATCGGAGTATTGAAGTGCGAGTCTGTGCTGTCTGTGTTCCTGTGATTCTTTGTACATGCCTTCACCTTTCAATTTATTTGATGTTTTAATTATTAAATCTGTGCTCTAAATGCCACTCTTATGTTATGATTTTAACTCTTTCTTTAAAACAGTTAATAATAACTAGTTTGAGATGCAAGCTAACAATGGGTGTAAAAAACTGGTTGAAAAAGAAAAAAAGGTTGCCGTTCCTTGAATGAAATGAATGAATGAAATGAATGAATGAATGAATGAATGAATGAATGAATGAATGAAATGTTGCAAAAGCAGTTTAAATGATTTTATTAATGGTGAATGTATTAAAATGCCCATTATAAACAATACTCAGAAAAAAGCTGCACAGTGCTGAATAAAGTATTTTGCATTGAAGAATTAAGCGGCCTATTTAATTTTTGATAAGAGACGCTGTCTAACAAAACTTTATGATTAACTTCTTAATGATTACATTATTAAATGACTAAACCAAATGGAAACAGAACTCTTCAATGGCCAGCAGAGGGAGTGATAGAGAACCATGGTGTGACTGTCTCATTCTGTTTTTATCAAGAGACCTTGTGTACCACAACTTAAGACCCAAAATTGCAGAAAGAAAATGATATCCCTTAGAAATGAATTAATGACTGAGATACTAGGATCATCAGTACAGTGCCAATATCAAAGCCATGAGGAGCATCACTGCAGATGGGAACATGTTGGTAGCAGAATTACAAAAGATATCGAGGCATTCACTGAAAATGAGCACAAAACACACACTTTGTTACACTTTAGTATAAAAATGGACATTTATGTATACACAATCACACACACACACACAGACACACAGGTTTTCCCGAAGTAAAGAAAAACCTCATGGAACATAGTTTTTGACTGAACGTAATCATCATGCTAAACCATGAGAAACTGAAAATGAAGTTGGAGAAAGAACTGAAAGCCTGGTGAGATACAGTACCTGCCAGGGTTTGGCGGAGATGATGGCTCCCTAAAGAAGACAATGTCAAAAAGAGGAAACAGTATAAATTTCATATTCATGTGTCGCTGTCTTATTGCATTTATTGCCACACTGTTTGTAACTTGGTCGAATGTTTGTCAGAATATGGTAGACATGCTTATATATGAATCTTGTGAAGTTCACCCTGACCCCTGTTCTTTGATTAGGAAGAATGAATTTGCTGTTTTGTTGTCTGGAATAGCTTCAAACAGTGTTAAATTATGATAGAATTGTCAGCACTCCCTTATGAACTTTGCGTTTTGTCTCCCCCTGTCTGCAAGTGTTGACACTTGTAGGTTTGTTTTGGTTTTCTTTACCATGAGCAGTTTGTTTATTTTTGTCATGTGCTCCTGACTCCGCCCCTCAGTTAATACCCATTACCTTACACACCTGTTCCTTATTTCCTGATTGCCCTCTGCCTATTTAAGTGTGCCAGTTTTTCACTAGTGTTTGTCAGTTTGTCTCACCACATTCTGTGTTTCGTTCTCGCCAGTGCTCTGTTAGTTTTGTGTGGTTGGTTTTTTTTTTTTTTTTTTTTTTTTTTTTTTTAACTACTCCTGCCTGATCTTTTTGACCCTGATTATTGGTTGACGGTTTGGGATTTTCTGCCTGCCTGATTGTCTGTACCTGTGTTTTTACTTTTTGCCTGTCCTTGGATCTGGTCTTTGTCTACCCTTTGGATTGTCCGCCTGCTCCTTTCTGAACTCCCGGTAACAAACCCTGCCTTTGGATTTTGACCTTTCGCCTTCTGTGTTGAGTGTTTTGTAATAAACTACCATTTACTGAGCAAACTGTCTGGATCTGCGTTTGAGTCCCTGCCTGTGTCCTGACAAGAATAATTTTTCCTAAGGGTCAAGAGTTGATGTATAACAGTTTAAAAAATCATTAACACCAGTGATGTCCTTTGGTCTATGATGTCACTGTGAAATCCCTCCTAGATATGGATGTTTTTATCTCAGCAAATAAAGCATGATCTGATTTACACTAAAGTTAAGGCAGAAATGATTAGTCTTGCTCTGCCATACTAAATCATCACCTCTAAATAAATACCATAAAGTAGGATTCAGTCAGTTTTCTTTGAAACAATCTTATTATTTTGCACATGGATCTTCCTTTTGAACAATCCGTACTGTATATGTTACGGAATCTGTTATATTTGTTATGTACATATTTTTATTTATTTATTTATTTACCTTGTCGTCATAGGTGGGGGTGTTGGATTCCTGTAGAAAGAAAGAAAGAAGTTTTACAAATTTTCATTGTGGGTTTACATACAAGTTGACTAGAACATACTTGGAGGGGTAAATGAATTAATCAATGAATGAATGAACAAACAAATATTTAAGTGACATTTTGTTTAAGATTAGCTTTGTGTCTTTGAAAAAAATGACTTTCTTGGTGTTTTTTGATCTATAGGTGTTTTCATATATACTATACAAGTTATGAATTAATCTCCAAAATTTGTGAGATAATATTCTTCTTCATTTTTTTTCCAAAACAAAGAGTCTTGTTGTTTTGGCTAAAAGTGCAAATACTTCTGTTAGTAAACTAATTTGCAAGTAGTTGAATGCAACTGAGGGCAACTTAATCATCCCATGACAGTCAACACAATTTCTCACACATTTTCTCCCTGCTGACACTCCTAAGAGTAAAATTCAACATTCTATTATCAAACAAATTCAAAAATCACAGAACCACTGACAGTCAAATCCTCATTTTCTATCTCACTCAAGATTACTCAGTTTGGATGGACCAAAGTGTCTAAGTGTTCTTCTACAGCAAATGTTCTTTTCTGATGATTGTACCGTTTTACACATGGACCGTCATCAGCTTGTTCTTCTGAAGACCTTGTGAAGCTCTGCTCAGGCACAGAGGGACAAGGCAGAGAGTCATTTTGCAGTAGTGTGGAAATGTCTGAAAAAAAATAAAAGTAAAGAAGAATGACATGATGGAATGTACAGGCTCCACGCATACGTCACACAGTGAGGATGTGGGGGTGTGTATTTTTGTTTTTGTTGTTGTTTATTGTTATGCCACATGTTAATTTGGATTCTATTTTTTTTTTTTTTTTTTTTTTTTTGAGTGAGTTGTGTGATTTGCATTTGTACTGTGCCTTGTGTGTAGTGATAATTTTGTGTTTTTAAATACATCATATATATATATATATATAAGCTTGGTTTTTATATATATGCATATATATATATATATATATATATATATATATATATATATATATATATATATATATATAAAGATGATGGAGTGGAATGTTTTAAAAGGATGCAGACCCAATGTTATGAGTTGCTGGCCTGTTGTACTGACTTGGTTTTGATCAGCACTTGTTTTTACTTCAAATTCTTTTAACCTTTGTTATATTTTAAATTGTGTACTAAAAGATGTTATCAATCATTTTTGACTTTGGTTGATTTAGGGACTGCACACTGCCCAACAAAAGCCTTGAGGGGATTGTTATCTCAACTAAATTCTCCGTTAACATATCTCTGTCGTGAGAGATCACAATTCTATACTGCCTGGCCAAAAAAAAAAGAAAAGTCACCATTTGGATTTGGAGCCTCTGGAGGCAGTGTTATGATCTGGGGTTGCTTCAGTTGGTCAGGTCTAAGCTCAGCTACATTGTGTAGCAACAAAATTAAGTCAGCTGAGTAACGGAATGTACTGAATGACCAGGTTATCCCATCAATGGACATTTTTTTCCCTGATGTCATGGGCATATTCCAGGACGACAATGCCAAGATTAATTGGGCTCAAATTGTGAAAGAGTAGTTCAGGGAGCATGGGGAATCCTTTTCACATATGAACTGGCCACCACAGACTCCTGACCTTAACCCCATTGAAAGAATTTGGGATGTTCTGGAGAAGACTTTACGGAGTAGTTAGACTCTCCTGTCGTCAACCAAGATCTCAGTCTAAAATTAATGCAACTCTGGACAGAAATCAATGTTGTGACATTGCATAAGGTTGTCGAAACAATGCCACATCAAATGCATGCCATAATCAAAGCTAAAGGCAGTCCAACAAAATATTAGAGTGTGCGACTTTTTTTTTTTTGGTCTAGGCAGTGTATATTCTCTGTTCTTTTATGACTCCCCCAATGTCACACATGCTTGATCTGAGGGTGACAAAGAGGTTAAAAAAAAACAAATTTTGTTTAGAGAAAGGCTTAAAAAATTCTGGAGTTCGACTTTTATTCATTTGCTTTTATTTTTCTCCTCAAACATGCTTGCTTTTCTTTCTCAGTGTCTCCGCTGAGTCAACCAAGTCTCATGAGATCAAGTCATAACTCTTACCCTGCATACTGAAGAGGAAGAAAATGTCACCACCCTTAACAAATGCTCTGTCACTGAGGTCCTTCTGATACATGAAATATCGGTAACCCCACCCATTGTTTACATAGATCGTCTCATTGTTCTCGACTATCGGAGTTCCAACATTCCGTGGGTTGTCCCAAAAATAACCACCACCTGTTCATCAATAATGGAGATAATATTATGACAATCAAAATTAAGCAAATACTGTGAATTACTGAGACATGTGAACATTTTTGTGTGGACATAACTGTTTTCATAATTGTGAAAAAAAAACCATGAAATACATCAATACTATAATATTTTTCTATTAGAGGAAAGTGTACAGAAAATATATGTGATCTCACCATCAATATAAGTTGGGTCTGTGGTGATGCTCCTCTGATGTGACATACGTTTTTGGATGTGAGGATGCTGGTCGAGCAGTAAGAAGGTCACTTGTCTCCATGGACAAGGCCACTGTAGCTGATCATCGTAGTCGCCAGACACCAGACGCACATAGATGGAAAAGTATTCCTGTCGGAGTCGTACATATACTTGATAGCCATAGCCTTCAGGAGAATAATACCTTGGGCTAAAGATATAAGTGCCAGGAGAACTTGAATTCCAAAGCTCCTCAAAGTTTCTTATCTGCCAAGTGTTGTGTGGACACTCAGTCTCTGACAGGTTAATATCATCCACAGAAAAACCACCAGTGGAACTTCCTGCTCCTTTACGTGATTCAAATTCTACCTGGAACGTTTTTGTAGCATTAAGGGGTACATGATGGAGCTGCCAGTAATTGGCCGGGGTACCTGAGAGAAATGTTTTGGCACAGAAAAATCAATTCTCTAGCATGCTATGAGTGGGGATAGGAATTTTTATCTTTATCTGTTATGACACTTGTGAGAATGTTTACAGGCCTATGACTGCATTTAAGACACTGCAGTCACAGATGCAAAATCTACAGAAACATCAACGATGGCAATAATGATAATAACGATAATAATAATAATAATAATAATAATAATAATAATAATAATAATAATAATAGTGGTGGTAGTAGTAATGGTAGTAATAGTAGTAGTGGTAGTAGTAGTAGTACAGTTGCCATTGCTAACAGTTACAGTGTTAGAATGTATGCTAAGACCACACATTTAATGAAAGCCCATAATTATTATTGCACAGCTGAGTTTTAATTTTCACCTGTGATCTGGCCCATCAGTCTGCGTGTTCCATTCAGGTCAGCCTCACTGTCAAACTCTCTGATCCAGATGTTGAGCTGGTCAGAGTCATTTCCACTGTGGTAATAGAAGAACTGCAGACACTGAACTTTACAGTCTCTGCTTGGAGTCATTGTCCTGGTCTCCAGTTTTGCTGCGTCACCTTCCTGACCATTTACTGTGCTGGAGTGCATGAAGAATCCAGCTGAGAATCAAGAAGGCCAAAAAAAAGATTCATATTTATGAAGAAAGGAACAGTATTTTTTTTTTCTTTTGATAAATCCATTCTAAAGGATATCTGAAAATTGGATCGCTAAAAACCAGCTGAACACCTCTAATGTTTGTGTCATACACTGACATCACTGAGGTCCTTTTAACATAGAATCTCAAATAAAACGTTTTGTGTCAAACAGTGACATAAAATTTCATTTGAGTATTATTTTCACACAATGCAGTTTGATATTTGAAGATATCTGATGTATTTGTTCTTGTAACTGTCTTTTAAAACAATTTTTATTGAATCTGTCCTCACCGTGTGACTCACTCCCTATGTAAGTGTGGTCAGAGTGGGGACCTCCAGTCACATTGGTCACTTTTTCCCATCCATGATCAGAGCGAGAACAGACACTCATCTCACACAGACTCCCATTATCAAAACTGCAGTGGTCCAGGAATGAGATGGATGCATCTGAGACAGGAAAGATAAATGAATCAATGAACAAAACAATTGGGGCCTCTTTCATACCAGAGGGCTTCAGCCTGTTTTGTCTGTATTCACTTCCCAACTGCCTAAAGTTACCCACAGAGTCCTTTGCAATAGTTTAAAAAACAGAGAATGCTAATGTGATAACGAGACCTTGTTAATTAATGGTTTTGTGTGTGTTTTCTTGGCAAGAGTGTTGATAAACCATAAAATACTGACAGGAGAGGGCTGGCTGCAATATCTGAGAAGATATCTGACAAGGCCTTTAATGTTACAGATGACGTGAGAATGTTTATTGAAATGTTAAACAATAATTACATATGAAAATCAAAAATTTAATGTAGTGTAGAGTGGGGCTTTTTTAATGTTGATATTTTGTACACTGTTGCTGTAAAGGAAAACTTGAACAGTACAACAAGAAAGTTTTTTGGAGTAGTTAATCATCTCTGTTGTCTACATTGTTTGTAAGGTTATATTACAGAACACTTACTGCACTTATAGAGTTTGTTGAGTTCTACCACATCATAGGAACTCATGTCCAGTCGCTGACCAATCACATCTTGGAACTCAGGCAGCTTTGTGATAATGGTGGACCCATTTCCATTGGTGAAACCATCTTTCCCATAGTGCATCACAGAGGTGTAGTCATATGGAGTACCCTGGGTAGTGATTTCACTCTGATTGTGCTTATTGAAATTGTGTTCTCTTCCTAAAGACAGCGAAGAACAGATTAAAAATAGTTCAGTTCTCTGACTTTTATGTTGACTCCCTTCAACACATTCTCAGTGTAAAGGATAACAAATGATCAAAGTCATATAATTTTGCAAAAACAGAGACACTGAGTAACCATACCTGCCAAGATATTTTCCCAGATGATTGTGACATGCTCATCTCTGTCATATCTGGACTGTTCATGGTAGAAACCCAGAGCGTGAAGAAACTCATGTTCGACAATAGCAATGGTGCCACAACCAGCACCAATGGAGAGAATCTGGCCGTTAGTGAATCTTTTACCTACATATGAGTAACATCTAGAAAATCAGAGATATAAATCACTCTGTGTGTAAGATTTAATGTGTAGTCTTTTGATTTACTTCTAAATGCAAAATAGATGCAAGACTTGATGAACTGCATGGAATCTTGAACACAAATCAATCCTTCATTTTCAAAAAGAGCCTCATTTCTTAACTATTCGCATCAACACTTTCGTTCACTTGACTTAAACTGATGATTGCTAAAATTTAAATTCAACCCCTGCCAGGTTTCAACCTTGGGAGCTTCATGTATTTGTATCGAGTGAATTTTGTAATAGTGGGCATGTGTAGGGGGTAGAATGCCAACAAGTTTTGTTTTTTGTTTGCAATTATCATTCATCTACCCAGCATCCTTTGTTTCCACATTGGAAAAATTAAGAAAATGTGCTTTTCACTTTGAATAAAATGTCCTATCAGTGCTCCCGCATGAACTTCATGTTTTTGTCTCCCCCTATCTGTCAGTGTTTAACACATGTAGGTTTGTTTTGTTTTCCTCACCATGTGCTGTTTGTTCACCTTTTGTCATGTGCACTGGGCTCTGCCCCTCAGCTGTTATCACACACATACACACGCACACACCTGTTCCTTGTATCCTTATTGCCCTCTGCCTATTTAAGTCTGCCAGTTTTTCACCATTGTTTTGTCAGTTCGTCTCAGCGTGTTCTGCGTTTCGTACTCGCTTGCTTTTCTGCATGTTTGTATGGTTTTTGATTTCTGTCAGGAATTTTTTACTTTGTTTTTGCCTCTTGGATTTTGAACTCTCTGCTTGCCTGTACCCTCTTAGATACAAATTCTGCCTGTGCTTTGGATTCCTGTTTTTTGACTGTTTGTGAATAAACCACTTTTTGCTGAGAGACTTGTCTGGATCTGCATCTGAGTCCGTGTCTGTGTCCTGAAATCCCCTACATATCTCTGACCTTTTCAAACAAATTTTATGTTGAAATAAATCTACAGGTGCTGCATTTACTCAGGAATTCATTTTTATGGCCTGATATCATTTTCAACATTGAATTAATATTAATATCAATTATTGTATTAATATTTTGAATTAATTAATAATGGCAGGTGGCATGACCTTAGAAAATGGAAGGGTAGATTATGGAGAAAACTTGAGGATTGAAGACAAATACCCATCATCCTTTTGAACTGAGATGTAGTAGTCCTCATTCTCTTTTGGCTTGAAATCGATACATGATTTCAGTCTGAACTGTTCAAAGGCCCTCAAAATAACACCTTTGGCATTCATATCTGAAAATATCACAAATAAAGCATACAGAATAAAGATGGGAAGCATAACAAACACAAGGAACATACTACAGTCAGGTCACAAGAAATATACACTACAGTGCCATTATTCAATTTCACAAAAAATTGTGCCAGTAACCTCTCTGGGCTAAAAAGGCAATTTTTCACTCTGTTTTTCTTTTTGTTCCATAATTCTAAATATTGATTATTTTGTTGGGGGTTTTTTTTTGTTTGTTTGTTTTTCTTTTGTTTTCTTTGTTTTGTTTTTTTTTAACAATAGCTTGCAGCTAGCTAATAGCTAGCATTTGGGCATGATGGACAGTATGAATCTGGGCCAAAGTAACTTTGCTTTGAGAACCTGTAAGTCACTAGTCTTACCAAGGTCCTCATTCAGCACATAGGGGACAGGAGACTCCCATCGGTAGTCATCTCCTAAAACAGCACTCCTCTGGTTGGTCTGTTACACAAATTATTCAAAATTATTCATCTCATTTTAGAATTATCAGATGGCTTTTACATGATCTACTGATATTTCATAAATTGATATTATTTATTTAACTGATATGATTTATCGATGTTGTATAAGCTAATGAACATTTTTCACAAGTAAATTGATTTTTTTTTAAAGGAGCTGACCTCCAAAATGTCTCCTTCTCGAAGATTTAAATCTATGACAAGGGAAACAACGAGTGAATTTTTCATTATATATTTACACAGAAAATAAGTATTTGTGTTTGTGCTCAAACATGTATAGCCTCAAGTATACCTTCTGTCAGTCCTCACCTTTGTTGATCTCAGGAATATCACGGTCTCCATTATCAACATCTGACAAGATAAACAACAGAAAGAATGTCTAAGTATTTCTTGTTAAAAATAAAGATGATGACGAGATGATGAAATGATGAAATGCTGATTGGGCATTTGGGTGATGTAGCAGAAAAAAGTGCCACCACTACAGAAACCCAGTGACCGTGGTGGGCACATATAAAGAGCCCAGCATGAACTAAATGCAAGGGAACTGGATACTACCAAATTGAGGTGACAAGAGGAAAAACACCAAAAAAAAAAATCCTTCTGGTTCTCATTGTCTGTTCTCATTTCCTGAGGTGAGCTTCACTAAAATTAGACACAATGATCTTTCTAAAATGGCAGATAAGACTATGTTTGGGAAGATGTTCTAAGATTATTTTCCAAACAAATGAACCGTATCATCACATTGCACTACTTTTAACTATCAAAGAAATCTTTCTTTCTGTGTGGAAGACTAAAATACTTCAGAAGTTACAGTTATGCATAGTATCAGGCTTCTCAGGGATTACAGATGAAGTGCCATAGCATTTTATCAGTAGCACACTGTCATGCCCTGGGGGAAATACAGACAACACTTATAATGTTGTGCTGGTGAATCCTCTCTATTGTCATTAGAGTACATGCAGCCTCTTGACTGGGCATGCTGACTTTCAAATTCATTTGGGTGGAGCTGTAAAAACAGTCAGGTAGCAAACAGTAAAAACACATCATGCATGAAAGATTGTTTTAAAAATGTAGTCGTCCATGTAGAACATAAATCTATGATTTGCATCTGCGTGTCCTCCTTAAATTGTAATTTGAAGAGATCTTACCTATTTCTCTTGGGAAGGGCTGAAAGCAAGAGGGAAATTGAAATAGCTGACAATGTAGCCTTGACAAATGTGTCTAAACTAGTATTAGGCTAAATTATATCACATTTCTCTTTAAAGATAAAATAGTATTGTGACATTTTTTTTTTGTACTCACCACTACGAAAGGTGGCCAAAGAGCCAAAACATTCACCAAGAAAAAAGCTTGAAAGTGCATCCTCTCAGTGTTTTACTGTGTCAAAAAAGTTTAAAAAAAAAAAAAGATCAGTTAAAAAATTCACAGCTATCTTTGGACAGCTACATCACTGTCTTACATATTAACTAAAGCTTTACTGTACTAAATCATTGAACCATCTGAGTGTAATACTCAGCAGCAGGCTGTAATAAGTTATCCTATGAAAATGAGACTAGATTCCTCTACAGTGCATTCTGTTCTGATTTTATAACATTAATACTGCCATTTTGTAACATTTTAGTTGCTATGTTCTAATCACAAATTAGATTACCATAATGTATTTGATTAAAAAAAAAATGTGTACATACATTAAAAAACCTGAAGCACCTGGATCTCTCAAAAATTGGATTGTGATTTAGTTTTCAGTCAGTCTCTGATGGAGAAGATTCCCTGAACCTGTTCAGTCTCAACTGAGCTAAGGTACTTGAAGTGTAAACACTTATTAAGCACACAAACTGTGTGTGACACTGAAATATTTCTACACATCACTATTTCCTCATTCTGGACATCAAAAACCAGCTTGGTGTACTGGAGCTCCAAGTTCTAGACCACACCTTGTAATGAAGTTCAGTCTTAATGGTCTTTGGAAAATTAAAGGAGTTATTGTTCTTTAAACTGCATACAATAACTTGATTATCATACTTGGCCAAAGACAACTTTGGCATTTGAGTGTGAGAGTTCAACATTCTTGCTCTATTAAACAAAAGCCAAAGTATGTTCACAGAGTCATGGCTTCATTTTATTTCCAGGTAACACTATATATTTGACACATTTGCATTAAAGAGTCTGGATATTGCACTCAGACGTGAAGAAAATGAATCCAAAGCAACTGTTTATACAATTAAGAAAAGGGAAAGGAATACAGTATCTGATCTAGATGCCTTTTCAAGGTTTCTATACTCTGCCTTATCAGATAAAATATGCAAAAGGTATTTTAGTCTATGCAGACAGGAAAGGTTGGATGGCATTCCTCCAGAACTATGTGAAGAACTCTTGGACACAGTAAACCCTCTGATGTTTGAGCCTATATTTAGATCCACTGAACAATTCAGAACAATTTCAATGCTTCCTCTTCACCTCCCAACTAAGACATTCACACAATATAATGAATGGACCTTTTAAATGATATGGATCATATATCATATCTATGGATCAAATGATATCTAAATCTAAACGATGAGAGGGGTTTAGACTCTTTCTATAAGCTGAGGAAAAATGCCCCCCTCCAGGCACACCTTACGTACTTCTTACCTCTTACGTCATGCGCTTGAGGGTACAGTGTGATCACGTGCCATGGGACACTCACACACTAGCAAAGTACCCCATGGCTAAATTGTTTGACATCACTAGTTGTAAACAAGGACTGGTTACATCTATACAATGCTCTCCTCTTCAGTGTTTTTGTGCTACATTCGTCTGGAACAGACAGCCGGGGTGCTTGGGACATGAGCTGAGCTGGGAGAAAGTCTAAGCTAACCTAGATCTCACTTCAAAAAATCAATGCACCAATTTCAAGTTTATTCACAGAGCATACATAATCCCACACCAAAAGGTTCAAAATGGGTTTATAGCACTGAGCCATGACTGTGACTTCTGCATTAATAATATTATGGTTACAACAACAATGATAATGGTACTATGTGAAGCTTTCTTTCATACATTCCAGTGTTCAACTTTTTAAACCATTTTACTGTAGCTCAAGTTTGCGAATTTGTAATTACAAGATTAAATAAGTTTTTGTGCATATAGCCCTGGAACTGGGCTTGTGTCCACCCTGGATATCCTAAAATGAATCTGTGAATTAATGTACAGATGATTTCTGACGTAGAAGATTCCCTGACCTTGCTCAGTCTTATCTGAGATCAGTTGGAGAGAAGTTTCTGGATTGTAGATTGATACTTGTTTTTCAGCATGGTTATTTCCTCATTACAAAAAGTCTTAAAAAAAAGAAAGAAAGAAAAAAGAAAAGAGAGCATTATTAATAGAAGTGAACAAGTTGGAAAGACCAGAACTGTCAGAGAACTATCTGCAGTTTGATTCATTCTGAGAGCAATGAATAAATATGAAGATTGCATTTCAAATACATTCACATAGTGTTCTTTCAAACAATGGGTTGAAAGTCTTCAACAAAAGTTCCGTTTAAGCAGCTGCCAACATGGCTAGTGAATGCCAGTTAAACAATGACTACATAGAGAAGCAAAGTTTCAAAACAAGTTATAAATGACGGCAAAATCAACTGGACCAATCAAATGGATTTGTTTGCAAAAGTTCCTGTAAATTTCTGATCTGCCTACTGCTGCATGAGCATAAAAAATATGTTTGTGAGAACAGTGTCAGTGGTATCCAAAGAAGAGCTACCTCTGCAATTTTCTTTCCTTTGTGTGCCTCAAATCCAACTTTAAATGTTTTTTCTATGTTTCTTCTTTTACTTTCTATTTTTTATTTATTTGTTTGTTTATTTATTTAATTGGTTCAAGGGGCATGAAGTGGAACTACCAGTTTTGGGTGGTTATTTAAAAATGTATTAGTTATTACTTAACTGATAGCAATCACAGAAAACCTGATGACTCTGAGCAATTCTGTTGGTGGCCTGTCACATGGCACACTGGAAAATATGAAAATGACGGAATAACAATAAATGAGTTATTATCCTTATCATTATAAATATTTCTGCTTTTCCTTATGAAAATGAAAAGCATGTGTGCACTTCTCTGGAACTGCCAAGTCAGGCTGTGTGTACTTCTCTGGAACTGCCAAACCAGACAGACATGCAATGATGCCTCTGTGCCTTTTCAACACTGGAACTGCCAAGACACGTGAGTGAAGACCAAAAAGACTGCATTCCTTAATGTGTAATTATGCCTCTGAACTCAGTAATTTTCCTGAGAGAGAGAGAGAGAGAGAGTGTCTTCTCACGGTTAAAAATGATTGAAATCAGTCTTAGGCTTCAAGCTTTTGAACTGTGATGAGGTAAACTTCAGTTTTCCTGTAGGTGATCCTGACACATGTTTCAGCCTGAACTACTCAAAAGATTTTTGACATTATTTCTTTTTGTATCAGAGGGGTGATCAATGTAACAAGTGCAGAGTCTTAAATGAACAAGAATCTTTTGATTCCATGCAGATATTTTTCTTACACAAATCTACATGTGGTCTCTAAATATATTATTAATCATGCCCAACACAGAGCCCTTCAAATGCTATGAAGACAAGTAGTCACCTTAGGACAATCTGATGATACATACTCATCTGATAATGTAACACCATGTGCAACATTTAGGGCATATTAAGCAAATTTCTCACCCTCTCTTCTGTTCCTTTCTGTGAGATAAACTAGAAGCAAAATCAAACATACAAAGAAAATATATTTTGGGCAGATAATTTTGAAGCTGATCATTTTCTCACATATTTGTTTGTTTCTTTGTTTAGGCTCAATAATTTATATACTTCACACATTTTATCATGTATTCGCCGCAAAGTGTTTTTCCTTCTGGCCATGAGGAAAACACAGAGAGAAGAAAGTGAGAATAAGGGAGAACACACAGGACTCAGAGAAAACAGAGAAAGAGAGACAATGTTTTACCTCGACTCCTCTTTACTCATATCAAAATCAGTTGGGTTGGCACTGAGATCCCTACATGATCAAATGGCATTTTTGAGTAATGAGTCGTAGGGTTTAAAAAAAAACTGCAGAAGACGTCTGTCAGGAAGGACAACGGTGCTGGACACAAGTGCAGTGAACTGAAGATTTTTAATGACATGAAAACAAACAGAAAGACGCTCAACTCAAACAGGGTTAACAGGGGACCAAAGAAAGAGTGCAAAAATGGGTTAACAGACAACCAAGCAAACTTTGGAACAATGACCTGAGATGGCTCAGTAAACACATGGAAGGTGTAGACTTCACACCGACTGATCTGACGGAGGGGTTTAAATAGTGAGGGGCATAATCAGTAACTAAAGTGAGGGCAGGTGTGCAGAAGGAGGGTGATCAGATTGATGATTAGTTAACCGGCGACACTGAACATGGAATGGTTGAAACTGGCGAGGGAGGAGGCGAGGTTGTCACAACATCATTTAAAAACAGATTAACACTGGTAAAAAGAGCTTGGGTTCAGGAAACAGACATTAATCACAGACATGGTGAACAGAAACAAACTCTTTATTTGTTAGTTATATTGATGTTAACAGCGCAAACTTTGGCATCTGACTGTGGACCAGGCTGTGTTAAATACTGCACATGTCACAATGAAGATGTTTTTGCTTTTGATAGCAGATCTGGAATTGTATGGGATGGGTTGTTATCTTACGCAAGCTGTCACTCATAGATGAAACTCCTAGTGTTCTGGGACATATTTTGCATACTTGTGCACAATCTGATTCATTTTCATTAGAACCCAGAGATCAGCTTAGTGCATTTATCATCTGGGCATTTTTGTTAAGTTAAAGGATAAGAACATTGTCACTTCAAGAGCACTGTCATCTCTCAAATGCAACATAATCATATAGACTGACACACACACGCAAAAACTTCAGATACTCTGTGCCTGCTTAGCTGTTTGATAAAAAGTTGTGACTTTAGAAATTGGTACTTCAAAACATCATGCTGAGAGATCACTATTAGTTGGGGTTGTTCCTGGCTCTGAACTGTCCCACAGTGCATGTTAGATTTATTCAGGTAGGTTGGACATGATACAGACTGTGAGAATGAAAATACTTGGCACAGATCCAACCAAGAGTGTAGTACAGATAGCTGCTGTCATTCTAAGAGATCCTCTTGTAGGGTTCACATATCTCAGTATGTCAAAACACATTCGCACAAGACAGATGACACTGAAAACCAAGGCAAGAGGAGGAGTGCAAGAAAAAAAGAAACGGACGTTACTCATGAAATCCAGAGCATTGGTATTATCAGGACATTAAGTAATCTTTTCGTATGCACTAGCGTCACGAAGTGATTTCACGACCAATTTCACAAACAATATCGACTGTTAATTTCAATTTAATTATCGAACAACTAAAAACCTGAAATATGTATATCACATACGATAAAAATATTCAGGTGTCAGTTTTTATAATTGGTATATGGTTTAAAGGTAAACAGAGACAAAGAACACAGTCTAAATTGAAAAAAAAAAAAAAAAAAAAAAACCTCACAGTTCAGAAAGACAACTGATTTCCTTGGAACAACAGCCAACCAAAACAAATGCTTCCTGTTGCACATTTCACCTATAGAAACATGATCCAGTTTAACTGGTGTTGAGTTATTCTGCAAACGGAAACTTCAGTTGCAGCATTTTTAGGGTTTAAAGTCAGTGAAGGTCTGACAGGTCTGACAGTCACTGAAGACAGCAGTACAATCAAAAGCATGATAAGCAGCCCAGGTGATGAGACCATACCAGGAGAGAAACAGAATATTTCCTCACATATGTGTTCATTTCTTTGTTTGGGCTCAATAATTCACATGCTCTGCACATTTTCACTTTTTTTTCTGTGTTTTTTCTTCATGGCCATAATTCAAAAGAATAAAGTAAATGAGAGAGAGAGAGAGAGAGAGAGAGAGAGAGGGGAAAGTGATAATAAGGGAGAGAGCAAAGGGCTCAGAGTGAAAACAGAGAGAAACAGTGCTTTACCTTGGCTCCTCTATAGTCCCTTGATAATAGAATGGTATTGTTGAATAATGAGTTACAGGGTTTAAAAAACTGTAGAAAAAGGACAATTCACCACAGATTATTTATTAATACTGTAAAGAAGAAGACTAATTACCACCCTCTCAAATAGAATCGTTGCCTCCTCAGTTTTAACTGTAGCCTTAGACTTGGGAGATAAAACAATAGCAATATGTATTGCAATATGTACCGAAATACACATTATCAATAGCAATAAGAAATCTATTCGATAGAATGTTTGATGGTTTCACTTAATGCTTTAAATGCAAGCCACCAGGAAAGCACATAATGACCACGCAAAGTTCGGTTGCATGAACAAACCCCAAGCATGCTCCCCAATCCACCCCACCCCCAGCCCATAAACAGCCTATCATATCCCTTGATAATGGAGCGTGCTTCGAGTAACACTCAAACAGCCAATCATTCAACAGGTGTATTGTTTGACTGCACCATCGACAGTTGTTACAACAGCAGAAACCATGTGGAGAGAAAAAATGAGTGCAGATAGTGAGGAAATTGTTGATAAAAGTAAGGTGGTTAAATTCAAAATTACAACAGAGCACTAGGACCACACTGAGGTGTGAATGTGTTTGTCTGTGTGTGTCGTTGCAACTGTGATGGACTGGCGACCTGTCCAGGGTGTTTCCCCACCTTTCGCGCAATGAGTGCTGGGATAGGCTAGAGCACCCCGTGACCCCAATTAGGTTAAGAGGCTTAGAAAATGAATGAATGAGAATAAAATTGTAATATTATGAGAATAAAGCTGTAGTTTTACAAGAAAAAAGTCATAATATCAAGAGAATAAAGTCGTAATTTTGCAAGAAAATGTTGTAATTTTAGGATATATATTATTTTAGAGGGGAAATATCAGTAGAGGAGTCTCCCGCCTGCGTGAAAATGAAGGCATCTTGTGAATTCATACTTTAGTATAGGTTTCACAAATAATGAAATAACTAATCTTTTAACACATCACCACCACATTATCATAAGCATTAGGACTTTGAAAATATTGTACATGAAACTGTGTCTGTGCCTAAGAAAAAACTACATGGACTCGGAGGAAACTGCCTTTTGTTATGATTGTGTTCTTGTAATATTCTGATTTTTTCTCGTAAAGTACGACTCTATTCTCGTAATATTATGGCTTCTTTTTTGAAATTTTGACTTTATTCTCACTAAATTACAACTTTACTCTCATAATTGTGTTTTTTCTCATTTACGACTACGACCTTATTTTCTAAATCTCAGATTTTTTTTTTCTCAATGTGTCCCAATACTCCATCGTGCTAAATAAAGTACTTAAATGCGGCCTTTTTTTCCTGTAATCAATCAAAATAGATCATTAAGATCATTAAGTAATTACTGAAATAGTCTGAAAAGAAACATTTTGTAGTGATAGTTTTTCAGCTATATTGCCCAGCCCTAAACCTAATCATAATGTACATGTTTTTGCCCCCTTGCAAATTTGAAATGCCCCCTCAGTCATTGCACCCTGCAGCCGGCCCTGTTGGCGATGGAGTGCTTTGCAACAGGAGAGACCTAATCCTGCTTCCTTATAGCACTTTTGTGCCGTGATACATGAATTTTAAGCGTTTTTTTTTTGTTTGTTTTTGTTTGTTTGTTTGTTTTTTTTTTGCTTTCTTTGCAGATGTTAAGCCACAGGGACAGTTAAGCATGTGTATAACCCCACGAGAAGCACTCTTTCACTTCTTTTTTTTTTAAATGTCTTAACTCTTTTATACAGGTTGTATTGTTGCAATATGCAGATTAACAACGAAGAGAATTCAAGCTGTTTTATACTGAAGGGTAGCTTTTCAAATCAGAAAAAGCTTGAATATCTTTTAAATGTTTTCCTCTGCTGTATGCATAGAGGTGAGGGTGTTTATACAGGTTACCAATTTTTTCATCAGATGCCAAAAAATCAGGGGCTTCTCTTGACCCCCATGGCAGTACCATGTGTCTATACATAAAAGATATCATCAAAGTGAAAGTAATTCTTAGGATCAGGTAAGGATCATTTCTGTTAATTGTACAATAAAATAAACAATCAAAGTTTGATTTTTATAATGGGACAAATTATATCGTAAAACCTGTAAAGGTGAAGTCTGTATTCAGCCATTTCCAATGTTTTTCAAGTTTGCCCTAAGTTTCAAGGTCAGCTACATCATCTACTGCAGTATAATCTCTGCTTACATGGCTTAATTTGCAGTTGGTTGACGCCATTGTTCTCGGTGGTTGCTGGTGTTGTTAGAGATGTTGTTAAAGGGCTGATGCTGTTAGCATTCTTGCTGTTGTAGTGGTATTACTGTTATTGTTTTAGGTTTAATGGGAACTTATTGATGGAAGAGACAGATATCAGAACATAGGAATTTTTTACTTTACAATTACAGTTGAAATGATACTCTACCTGATGGCTGTGGTTTTCATTGTTGTCATTGTTGTTGTTGCAATTTAAATAATGCACAGTAAAAAACTTGACATAATAAACAGAAAATCTGAGAAATTCTGAGGTCTATCTTGACAATCATCATTATTGCACACACTATTGTGTTGTATTTTGATAATTTTGCTTTTTGCAATTGTGTGATTATGTAATTCTGTGTGTACTACAAATTAACAACTTAGTAGTTAGTTCTGAAAGCTGTGTTTCACATTTTTAAGCACTATACTAAATATGCTATAACTACATATGTATTTCAAATACCAGAGAGTCCACAGGCCAAGAGTCCCAACTCTATCCCTGAAATGCAGTGAGAAAGATTAGACGGACCATGCCCCCTTCTGGCCATGTTGAAACAAGTGAACAAGCAAATGCTGAGTCACCAACATGTCCACATCTGTGAGGTTTTTGTAAAAATCTTAGAGAGTAATCTTGTCTTTAGCCATATTTCTAAGTAGAAAAACTTGTCTAGAATATAAATCTGTTAAAAGATTATGACGTCGTTACATTGTACTTTGTGTCTTTTATATATGGTTTATATTTATATTTTCTCAACTGTTAATTGTTCATAAATGAATATGTGGTGCTCTTATCATGAAAGTGGTGCTGTAGAATCATTGTTATGATTATTGGTATAGTGTAGTTCAATTCTCTGATTTAGTATGTTTATTATTGTTGTTGTTGTTGTTGTTGTTGTTGTTGTCATCAAAATCATTAACACTATATTCTTTCATCATGGCTCTTCAATGGGATGGCTGTTCTTCTGGGTCTTGGAGTCCCTACCAGTCCTCTGGGATATCTAGGATCTTGTGAAGGATGTACCCACTTCCAGGCAGAACTGCTTTGATAAGGGCTGCTGCCTTGTGTGTTCCAAGCAGGCACCCCAAGCATTTGTTCAGTTAAGGGCAATGGCTGCCTAGGAATCCAATAACTGCTGGGATGACTTGGGCCTTTACATTCCTGATCTTTTGGCCTTCGAAGTTGCTGTCTGTGTTCCTGTGATTATTTACACATACCTTGATTTTTCAGCTTATTTGGTGTTTATTAAATCAGTCATCACTTTTTTATTAGAGTGCTCTAAATGCCACTGTTTTTTTTTTTTTTTTAATTTTATTATTTTTTTAAAACAGCTAACAATAATTAGTTTGAAATTCAAGCTAACAATGTGTGTAAAAAGCTGCTTGAAAAAGAATATATATTGCGGTACCTTAATGAAACAGTGAAGAAGTTTAAGTGATTTTTATTAATGATGAAAGTATTAAAATGCCCATTATAAACAATGCTCAGAAAAAAAAGTGTACAGTGCTGAATAAAGTATTTAGCATTGAGGAATTGAGCAGCCTATTTTGTTTTCCATAAGAGACATTGTCTAATAAAATTTAATGATTAACTTCTTAATGATTACATCATTAAGTGACTGAACCAAATGAAACAGAACTCTGGCTCGGTCAATAGAAACAGAACACTCAATGGCCACCAGAGGGAGTGATAGAGAACCATGGTCTGACAGGGTCTCATTTTATTTGTATCAAAGGTCTTTGTGTACCCAGACTTAAGACCCAAAACAATGAAAAGAAAAATGACATCCCTGAGAAATGAATAAATGACTGAGATACTAGAATGATCAGTACAGTGCCAATAACAAAGCCATGACGAGCATCATTGCAGATGGGATGATGTTGGTGGCAGAACTGCAAAAGATGTCCAGGCATTCACTGAAAATGAGCACAAAACACACACTTTGTTACAGTTTAGTCTATACACAGACTAATACACTCACAGTTTTGAATAAACTAAACTAAAACCATGTATGCCATGTGAGTTTTTCACTAGATCTTGTTACTAGACATCAAGCTAATCATTACAGTAAACTGTTAGGCACAGAAAATGAACTTTTGAAGATGGTGAGAAAAACAGAAGCTGGATGAGATACTGTACCTGCCAGGGGTTGATGGAAATATCGGTGGAGTTGTAAATGGTGGATCCCTAAAGAGGACAATGTCAGAAAGGAAACAGTATAGATTTCTTATTCATGTAATGCCTAGTCTTACTGCATTTCCCACAATGTTGCTCATAAGTTCACACTGACTCCTTTTCTTTCATTAGAACAACTGAATCTGCTGTTGTGTTTTTTTGGAATAACTTCAAACTGTTAAATTATGATTTTTTTTTTCAAGCGTTCAATACTTAATCTATTAAATCGTCAAATGTCATTATATCAATGTTGTCTTTTGAACTATGGCATCACTCCTAACTCCCTCTTAGATGTGGATGTTTTCATCTCATAACAATGAATACATAAGCTGATTTGTGCTAAAGTGAATCTAGGCCGAAATCACTTTTCTTATTCTGCAATATCAAGTAGCTATTTTGGATGGAGATAAATAAAGGACATCTCTAAATAAAGGCAAACAGGATGCAGTCATTGTTTTTTTCCATAAAGATCTTATCATTTTGCATATGGATCCCCCGTATGAACATTCCCTACAGTATGGCATGTGAATTCATTATAGTTGTAATATTAGTTTAAGTTGTAATATGGTAACAGTTTCACTTGGTTTTGGTGCATCAACAGTCATCATTAAAGTGTGTTTTTTATATCCTGTATGTAAATAAATAACCTAAACATATACTTGTTATATAGTTAATTGTGTGAACTCAATTGATTAATATTAGCAAATCCCTTGTTATTTGTCTTATAAATGAGAAGAGTTTTTAAGCAATGATTGTAAGTGATGGGATAAAAATGAATTTACCTTGTTGTCTTAAGTGGGGTAATGGTTGGTGGATTCCTGTACAAAGCAAAAGAGACATTTTCATTGTAGATTTACACACACACTGACTAGACCATACTCATAGGGATAAAATAAATGAATAACTTAATAGTCCCTTTGTTTTTTATTTCACAAAAAAGTCTGTTTTGTTCTAGAATAACTGTCTAAACTTAAATAACATTAAATCTTCTTTTCTTTTCTTTCTTTCTTTTTTTGTTTTTCTTTTCCTTGAAAGGTGTTTCCGCTGGACATATTCTTTTATAAGGTGAATGAGCCTTGGATCACAGTATGAAAAATATAAATGAATGATTATTTCAAAGATCAGAATTATAGGTGGTAAATATGTGATGGCTGACAAATGTACCCCTCGAGGTGAATGGCCTTTAGCCAGAAAAGTTATTAAGTTATTAGCTTTTTAGCTATATAAGTTATTAATTAATTTGTTGAAAACAGAAACTGTGATTTTTCACTCTTCGTCAACATTATTCAGTGAGGATTGTCTGAGCATGCCTGAATTGGGGTTCTACATCAATTAACATTTTTGTGATGATAATACCTTTTTACACATGGACCCTCGTCAGCCAGGCCTTCTGGAGACCTTATGAAGTTCTGCTTAGGCACAGAGGGACAGGGCAGAGTGTCATTCTGAGTCAATCCTGAAATGTCTATGGAAAAATAAAACAAGAACATAGTAAAAAGTATATGGTTTCTGCATGTGATTGTTGCGGGAATCTGAGAATGATAGACAGGTGCATCAAATTTTTAGTTTTGTTCTGTTTAAAGGTTGATTCAATGTTCTGGAGGTCAGCTGTGACAAAAACGGGCTTATTCTCATTGAGTACCTCAATCAAAGGTCAGAAGTTCATATCTTAACACTTACCATGCATGTCAAGGACTAAAAAGGCATCACCACCTTTAAAAAATGCTCGGTTCCCGAGGTTTTGTCTTTCCACGAAAAATTTTACGTTAAACCATTTTGTTGCATAAACTGTGTTGTTGCCCTCTTGTGTCGGATTTCCAGTCACTCGGGGGTTGTCCCACTCTGAATCTGTGGTGAAGCTACTCTGTCTTGACATACGCTGTTGGATGTGAGGGTTCTGGTCGAGCAGTACCAAGGTTACTTGTCTCAATGAACAAGGCCACTGCAGCTGATCATCATAGACCCCTGACACCAGACGCACATAGAAAGTAGCCCTACCTCGGAAGAATACTACACCTGCTTGGTAGCGATAGCCTTCAGGAGAATAATACCTGGGGCTATAGACAGCTACAATAGAAGTGGAATTCCAAAGCTCCTCAAAGTTTCTTATCTGCCAAATGTTGTGTGGACACTCAGTCTCTGACAGGTTAATATCATCCACAGAAAAACCACCAGTAGAATTTCCTGCTCCTTTACGTGATTCAAATTCCACCTGGAATGTTTTCGTAGCATTAAGGGGCACATTATGGAGCTGCCAGTAATTGGCTGGGGAACCTGAAAACAAAATGTGTTAGCTCAGACATATTTAATTTTCAAACATTCTGTAAGTGTAAGTTCAAAAGAATTGTATCCCTTGTTCTCTGTTATCCCTTGTCCTAATGTTAGGATATTTATGGTAAGTGCCAATATCAGATGCATGTTTAGAACACTACAGTCAGTGATGGAAGATTTACAACAACAAAAACAACAATAAATGAGGACAACTGTCAATACTGACAATTACAGTGTTAGAGCTTAAATTAAGAATAAACATTTAATGGCAACCTATAATTATAATTGCACAGCTGAGTTTTAATTTTCACCTGTGATCTGGCCCATCAGTCTGCGTGTTCCATTCAGGTCAGCCTCACTGTCAAACTCTCTGATCCAGATGTTGAGCTGGTCAGAGTCATTTCCACTGTGGTAATAGAAGAACTGCAGACACTGTACTTTACAGTCTCTGCTTGGTGTCATTGTCCTGGTCTGCAGTTTTGCTGTGTCACCTTCCTGACCATTTACTGTGCTGGAGTGCATGAAGAATCCAGCTAAGGATGAATAATGCAAATAAATTCATATTTATTTGGATAGGAACTGCAATTTTTTTTTTTTTTTGAAAATCCATTCTGAAGGCCATCTGAAATGGGACAGTTAAAACCCAGTTGAGCACCATTAATATTTCTGTGATACAGTCACATCACTGAGGTGCTATTAGCATGGAATCTCATGTAAAACATTTTGTGTGAAACAGTGACATAAAAATTCATCAGAATATTATTTTCACACAATATCCTTTGATATTTGAAGACATCTGATGTATCTGTTTTTATAACTTTTTTAAAACAATTTTTACTGAATCTGTCCTCACCGTGTGACTCACTCCCTAGATAAGTATGATCAGAATGGGGACCTCCAGTGATATTGGTTACTCTTTCCCATCCATGATCAGAACGAGAACAGACACTCATCTCACACAGACTCCCATTGTCAAAACTGCAGTGGTCCAGGAATGAGATGGATGCATCTGAGACAGGAAAGATAAATGAATCAATGAACAAAACAATTGGGGCTTCTTTCATACCAGAGGGCTTCAGCCTGTTTTGTCTATATTCACTTTCCAACTCCCTAAAGTTATCCACAAAGTCCTTAGTTTAAAAACCAGAGAATTATAATGTGATAATGAGACCTTGTTAATTAGTTGTTTTGTGTGGGTTTTTCTTCATGTCAGTGTTTATAAACCATGAAGAACTGACAGGAGAGGCCTGTGATATCTTGGTTGTGAGATCTTACAAGAGAGGGTCTTTAATATTACAGAGGGACTCAGAATGTTTACTGAAACATAAACAATAACTGTGTATGGAAATCAAAAATGTAATGGATTTTATTTTTTTAGATTGATACCCTACAGGAAACCTGGACAGTATGATGAAAAAGATTCTTCAAATGGTTAATCATTTCTATTTGGGGGGGGGGGGGGGGGTATGTATTGTTTTAATGCATATATTTTGTACACTGATGCTTTAAAGGAAAACTTGAACAGTACAACAAGAAAGTTTTTTGGAGTAGTTAATCATCTCTGTTGTCTACATTGTTTGTAAGATTATATTACAGAACACTTACTGCACTGATAGAGTTTGTTGAGTTCTACCACATCATAGTAACTCATGTCCAGTCGCTGACCAATCACATCTTGGAACTCAGGTAGCTTTGTGATAATGGTGGATCCATTTCCATTGGTGAAAGTGTCTTTCCCATAGTGCATCACAGAGCTGTAGTCATATGGACTACCCTGGGTAGTGATTTCACTCTGATTATACTTGTTGAAATTGTGCTCTTGTCCTTTATATAGTGAAAAAGAGATTTGAAATCGTTCAAACATTTGCCTTTTTATATCCAGCTCCTACAACATATTCACATTCTGGCATAGCATAATGTCAGTATAAATAATAACACATTATTAATGTAATTTTGCATAGGGACGTTGAGAATCATACCTTCCTCAACATTGTCCCAGACGATTGTGACATGCTCATCTCTGTCATATCTGGACTGTTCATGGTAGAAACCCAGAGCGTGAAGAAACTCATGTTCTACAATAGCAATGGTGTCACAACCCTCACCAATGGAGAGAACCTGGCCGTCAGTGACTCTTTTCCCGACATATGAGTAACACCTAGAAAATCAGAGATACAAAAAATTACTCTGTGTGCATGATTTAATGTTTCACCTTTAGATTTATTTCTAAATGAAAAATAGATGAAATAGATCCTATGAACTGTGTAGTATCTTAAGAGAAATCAATCCATCATTTTCATAAATCGCCTCATTTCTCGACTAATCATGTCAACACTTTCATTGACCATGGACTTAAAGTTATGATTGCTAAAATTTAAATTCAACGTCTGTTGCTGTCGTTGAAGCTACAACCTTGGGAGCTTCATGTATTTGTTTAATCTGGATTTTGTAATAGTGGGCTATGTGTACTGACTAGAACAAGTTTTTTTCGTCTGTAATTACCATTAATTGACTCAACAATATCTATTTACACCTTAGGAAGATTGAAAAAATGTACTTTTCACTTTGAATAAAATCCCCAACATATCTTTGACCTTTCTAAACTAATTTTATGTTGATATAAATCCACAGGTACTGCATATACGCGTGAATTCAAATTCATGGCCTGATGTGATTTTTAATATTTGTATTGATATTTTGAATTAATTAATAATGCCCCGTGACCCCAATCAGGGCAAGCAGCTTAGATAATGAGTAAGTGAATGAGTGAGTGAGTGAGTAATTAGAAATGACAGTGGCATGACCTTAGAAAATGAGAGGGTAGATTATGCATTGCTCAAGAAACATAAGGATCAAAGATAAATACCCATCCTTCTTTTCAACTGAGATGTAATAGTCCTCACTCTCCCTTGGCCTGAAATCAATACATGATTTCAACCTGAACTGTTCAAAGGCCCTCAGAATGACACCTTTGGCATTCATATCTGAAAATATCACAAATAAAGCATACAGAATAAAGATGGGAAGCCAGTTGCTGTTCTTGCTTGTATGACGCCCTGGGCAAACCCCATCTTCAGCGTCCCCGCCCCCTACCCCCGCCAAAAAAAATTGTGTGTCTGCCCCTCCATCCCTCCCACCCCCCTCCCCATTTAGTACTTCTGAGTGGGAGTCCTACTCAGTAGCCTGCCTAGCTCACAAACTAGAATCAGGGCACCCAGTCTGACAAGGTTAACTGACTCAAACTGTGACATGACATCAATGACGTAACGTGCAAATGAGCGATAGAAAACCAATCATGCAAATATCACCATTCCGAACTTTTTTTTTTTTTTTTTTTCTGGGGGCCCCACACCACCCCTTGCAGGATACTGCCCTGGGCAGCTGTCCGTGTTGCCCATACCTAAATTCACCACTGTGGGAAGCACAGCAAATACAAGGGACACAGTACAGTCAAGTCACAAGAAAACAATGCTATGGTGTCATTATTCAATACACTATTTTACAAAAAAATATGCCAGCAACTTCTCTTGCCCAGAAAAACAATTTCACTCTGCTTTTCTTTTTGTTATGTACTTTTTTCGTTGATATTTTATTTATAGATTTATTTATTTTTCTGCAATAGCTAACATTAGCATTTCGGCATAATGGGCAGTATGAATCCTGGCTAAAGTTACTGATACAGCACTGAAAACCTGTAAATCACTTCTTTTACCGAGGTCCTCATTCAGTACATAGGGAACAGGAGACTCCCATCGGTAGTCATCTCCTAAAACAGCACTCCTCTGGTTGGTCTGTTAAACAGATTATTCACAATATCATCTCATTTTAGAATTGTCAGAAGGCTCTTACGTGATTCATTACATATTACATAAATTGATATTATTTATCAAACTGATATTATTTATTGATGTTGTGTAAGCTAAAGAACATTTTTCACAAGAAATTTGATTTTTTTTTTTTTTTTTTTTTTTTATTTAAAGGAGCTAACCTCCAAAATGTCTCCTTCTCGAAGATTTAAACCTGGGACAGAGGAAACTATGAATGAGCTTTTCAGCATATATTTACACACAAAATAAATATTTATGTTTTGTCTCAAACATATATAGTCTTAAAAACTCCTTTGGTTAGTTCTCACCTTTGTTGATCTCGGGAATATCACGGTTTCTATTAACAACATCTGCTAAGATAAACAACAGAAACAATGTCTGGGTATTACTTTTGAAAAAAGAAAGGAGAAGAGATGATGAAAAGATGAAATAAAATGATCTTCTGGTTGGGCATTTGGGTGATGCAGCAGAAAAAAAAAAGCAACCCTTACAGAAACCCAGCGACAGTGGTGAGCAGTTCTAGGGAGCTATGGTATCTTACACTTGTAAAGACATAAAGTCCTAACTGGAGAGATGTGTAATGTGCTTCCCTTCAGCTTTGTCCTTTTCTTCTTTCTCTCAACATTGCAACATAACAGAATTTGTACATAACACTACCGCGTCCTCTAGCGCCCTCAGGCTGTCTCTCACTACAACAACGCGACACAACAGGAGCATAGCATGAAGTAATTGCAAGGGAACTGGCAACCACCAAATTAGGATAGAAGGGGGATAAAACATCAAAAAAAAATCTTTCTGGTTCAGGTTGTTCTCATTCCCTGCGGTGAGCTTCACTAAAATTAGACACAATGTTCTTTGTAAAATGGCAGATAAATTCAAATTGGGGAACAATACAGTTCAAAGAGATTATTCTCCAAACAAATGAACCGTATCATCACATTGCACCACTTTCTAACATTTTATCAAAGAAATCTTTCTTTCCGTGTGGAAGACTAAAACACTTCAGAAGTTGCAGTTATGAATAGTATCAAGCATCTCAGGGATTACAGATCATGTGCCATAGCATTTAATCAGTAGCACACTGTCATGCCCTGGGGAAAAACAGACAGCACTTATAATGTTGTGCTAATGAATCCCCCTTTATTGTCATTAGAGTACAGGCAGTCTCTTGACTGGGCATGCTGACTTTCAAATTCATTTGGGTGGAACTGTAAAAACAGTCAAGTAGCAAACAGTAAAAGCACATCACACATGAAAGATCATTTAAAGCAACAGCTCAGTGCATTTGAACAATCTTTGATGCAGAGCATTAATGTGGCATATGCATTTGTGTCCCCCCTTAAATTATAATTTCAAGAGATCTTACCTGTTTGTCCTGAGAAGGGCTGAAATCAAGACAAAAAGTAAAAAAGCTGAGAATGTTGCCTTGACAAATGTGTCTATTCAGTATCAGAATAAATTATATCACATATGTTTTTAAAGATAAAATAGTATTGTGACAATTTTTGTCTTGTACTCACCACTACCAGAGCCAAAATATTCACCAAGAAAAAGGCTTGAAAGTACATCCTCTCAGTGTTTCACTGTGTCAAAAAAGGAATAATAAGTAAAAAAGAGTACAGCTATCTTTGGACAGCTAGATCACTGTCTTACATATTGACAAGAGCTTTACAGTGTTAAATCACTGAACCATCGTATCTGCATGTAATACTCAACGTCTGGCTGTAATAGGTAACCCTATGAAAATCCCTTCAGAGTAAATTCTGCACTGATTTTACAGCATTAACTCTAACATTTCAAGGTATTTAGTTACCATATTGTAATTAGCAAATTAGATCAACAAAATGTATTTGTTTAAAAAATGCATCGAAGAACCTGAAGCTCCTGGATCTCTTAAAAATTAGATTGTGATGTAGTATTCAGATGTTTCTGATGGAGACAATTCCCTCAACCTGTTCAGTCTCGTCTCAGCTGATCTAGTCGAATAGTGCACTCTCATAAGGCAATATGTAAATTATGCTTGACACTGAAATATTTTACCACATCGGTATTTCCTCATTCTGAGCGTCAAGAACCAGCTTACGTACTGGAGTTCCATATTCTTGACCGCACCCTGTTACGAAAAGTCTACCCCCTGCTCTGTTTTCATGGTCTTTGGAAACGTTAAGGTCACTTTGAAACCAGTTATTGTTGTCTGAACTGTATACAATAACTTGATTATCATACTTGGCCAAAGATAAATTTGGTATTTGAGTGCTGACAGATATCACCATTGTTGCTGTATTAAATGAAAGCAAAAGTATGTTCACAGAATCATGCCTTCATTTTCTTCCCAGGTAACACTATATGTTTGATACATACACATTGAAGATTCTAGATATTGCACTCAGACGTAAAGTAAATGAGTCCAAAGTAACTATTTATTCAGTTAAGAAAAGGGAAAGGAATATAGTAACTAGTTCAAATGCCTTCAACAACACTTTTCAAGGTTTCTGTACTCTGCCATATAAATCAGAATATTCTGTACGTATTGGTGACTGTCATTGTTGGGGAGTAATTAGTTACATGTAACTGTAAATGTAACTGTAATCCGTTAGAATTACTGAGAAAAAATATGTAATTAAATTACTAATCACAATGTTGGTCATTACCAAGGGGTTACTCACTCACTCACTCATTGTCTAAGCCGCTTATCCTAAGTAGGGTCGCGATGGGTGCTGGAGCCTATCCCAGCGCTCATGGGGTGAAAGGCATGGAAACACCCTGGACAGGTTGCCAGTCCATCCAAGGGCAGACAGAAAGACAAATACACTCGCACACACATTCATACCAAGGGGCAATTTAGTGTCTCCAATTCACCTAACCTGCATGTCTTTGGACTGTTGGAGGAAACCCACGCAGACATGAGGAGAACAATGTCCATGTAAACAGCTGCCAATATGGCTAGTAAATACCAGTTAAACAATGACTACATAGAGAAACAAAGTTTCAAAACAGTCTGTAAATAACTACAAAATCAATTGGACCAATTAAATGGATTTGTTAGCAAAAACTCCTCTAAATTATGCAACTTTGAATGTTTGTTTGCTTGTTGTGTTTTGTTTTGTTTTTGCTTCAAGGGGCATGGAGTGGAGCTACCAGTTTTGGGTGGTTATTTAACAAATTTATTAATTATTGCTCAAATGATAGCAATCACTGAAAACTTGATGATTAGACCAGGAGCAGTTCTGTCACTGGCCTGTTACATAGCACACTGGGAAATATGAAAATGACGGCATAACAATAGGTGAGTTATTATCCTTATCATTATAAATATTTCTGCTTTTGTTTACGACAATGAAAATCATGTGTACACTTCTCTGGAACTGCCAAGTCAGGCTGAGTGAAAACCAAAAAGACTGCATTCCTTACTGTGTAATTATGTCTTTGAACTCAGCTGCCCTGTTGTGAACTCAGCTGCCCTTTTGTGAAACTTTTCTGTTGTGTGTGACACAATCACAAACTGAGAGAGAGAGAGAGAGAGAGAGAGAGAGAGAGAGAGAGAGAGAGAAGCAGAGAGAGAGAGAGGGAAAACTTCAGTTTTCCTGAAAGTCATCCTGACACGTTTCAGCCTGAATTGCTCAAAAGCTTCCAGTATGATATTAATTGTTTTTGTATCAGAGGGGAGAAATGTGATCAATGTAACGTGCACAGAGTCTTAACTGAACAATGAGAATCTTTTGATTTCACTCAGATTCTTTTCTAACACACATCCACATGTTGTCTCTAAATATATTATTAATCGTGCCCAACACAGAGCCCTTCAAATGCTCTGAAGACAAGTAGTCACCTTAGGACAATCTGATGATCTGTACTCATCTGATAATGTAACACCAAGTGCAACGTTTGGAACATATTAAGCAAATTTCTCACCCTCTCTTCTGTTCCTTTCTGTAAAGCACTGTAAAAAAAAGAAACAAAATTAAATGCAGCAAAATAAAAAGAAAATGTATTTGGAGCAGATCATTTTGAAGCAGATCATTTTCTCGTGTATTTGTTTGTTTCTTTGTTTAGGCTCAATAATTTACATATTCCACACATTTTGTCATGTATTTGCTGCAAAGTGTTTTTCCTTCTGGCCACGAGGAAAACACAGAGAGAGAAGAAAGTGAGAATAAGGGAGAACACAAAGGGCTCAGAGAAAACAGAGAGAGAGAGATAATGCTTTACCTCGACTCCTCTTTACTCAAAATCAGTTGGGTTGGCACTGAGATCCCTAGATGATAACATGGCATTTTGAGTAATGAGTCGTAGGGTTTAAAAAAAAACTGTAGAAGACATCTGTCACTGACACAAGTGCAGTGAACTGAAGATTTTTAATGACATGAAAACAAACAGAAAGAGGCTCAACTCAAACAGGGTTAACAGGGGACCAAAGAAAGAGTGCAAAAATGGGTTAACAGACAACCAAGCAAACCTTGGAACAATGAACACGAACCACGAGATGGCTCAGTAAACACATGGAAGGTGTAGACTTCACACCGACTGATCTGACGGAGGGGTTTAAATAGTGAGGGGCATAATCAGTAACTAAAGTGAGGGCAGGTGTGCAGAAGGAGGGTGATCAGACTGGTGATTAGTACTCCAGCGACACTGAGCACGGAATGGCTGAAACCGGCAAGGGAGGAGGCGAGATTGTTACAACCTCATTTCAAAAGAGATTAACACTGGTAAAAAGAGCTTGGGTTCATGAAACAGACATTAATCACAGACATGGTGAACAGAAACAAACTCATTGTTAGTTATACTGATGTTAACAGCGCAAACTTTGGCATCTGAATGTGGATCAGGCTGTGTTAAATACTGCACATGTCACAATGAAGATGTTTTTGCTTTTGATAGCAGATCTGGAATTGTATGGGATGGGTTGTTATCTTACGCAAGCTGTCACTCATAGATGGAAGTGCTAGTGTTCTGAGACATATTTTACATACCTTTGCACAATCTGATTCATTTTCATTAGAATCCAGAGATCAGCTTAGTGCATTTATCAGCTGGGCATTTTTGTTAAGTTAAAGGATAAGAACATTGTCACCTCAAGAGCACTGTCATCTCTCAAATGCAACATAATCACATAGACTAGCACACACACACAAAAACCTCAGATACTCTGTGCCTTAGATGATAAAATGGCATTTTGAGTAATGAGTCATAGGGTTTAAAAAACTGTAGAAGTGTCAGGGAAAACAGGGGACTCAATTGCAGACTCACTGAAATTAATGAGATGTTTATTTTGCCAGGCAAAAGTCTTTCAATACACTTGACCGAAATCGGAATCCAAAAAACAAGCAGGGGTCATACCATAGAGCAGTCAGAGGCAAGTGAACAATCCAAAAACAGAAGGCAAAGGCAAATTCCAGAGACAGGCGAAAGATTCAAAACCAGGTGCAGGGCAAGGCAGGCAGGCAGAAGAGGCAAAATCCAACAGGCAAACAAAGTCAAAAAACAGGCAGAGGTCAAGAACAGAAGACAATCAGGATAACAAAAGGCTGGCACGACACACTGTGGAAAGCGGTACGAACTGACAAACAAAGGGTAGAACAGGCAGGGTTTAAATAGACAGACTAATTACAACTTCAACGAGACACAGGTGAGCACAATGACAAGTGAGGGGCGGGGCCAGGGCACATGGAAAACCAAAATAAACAAAAGCACATGACAAAACCAAAAACAAATGACAGCTAACTCCAACATGGCCAGCAGGGGCACAACAGGGGAAATAGTTCATGCAGGAACCCTGACAGTACCCCCCCTCCTACGGGCGCCTCCTGGCGTCCCAACGGGTGGTGTGGGATGGAGACGGTGGAATTCCTGGATGAGTGTGGGGTCAAGGATGTCCCGACCTGGGACCCAACACCTCTCTTCAGGACCATAGCCCTCCCAGTCAACGAGGTATTGAAGTCCGCGACCCCGGCGCCGCACATCCAATAAACGGCGCACCGTGAAGGCCTCTGAGCCATCAATGAGGCGGGGGGGAGGAGGGGGCTTGGGAGCAGGGCAGAGGGGGCTGCGGATGAAGGGCTTAACTTGTGAGACATGAAATGTAGGGTGGATACGACGGAGAGTGGGGGGGAGTCTCAGCCTCACAGCGACAGGACTGATCACCTTGGCGATGGGGAAGGGACCAATGAAACGAGGGGCCAACTTGCGGGAATCCACCCTCAGGGGAATGTCGCGGGCGGAAAGCCACACGCGCTGACCTTGACGATAGCGAGGAGCCGTGCGGCGATGACGATCAGCATGTAGTTTTATCCTGGCTGTGGAACGAAGCAGGGCCCTCCGAGCACGCTTCCAGGTCCGTAGACATCTCCGGATGAATGCTTGTGCTGAAGGGACTCCGACCTCCTCCTCCTGGGCAGGGAACAGGGGGGGCTGATAGCCCAGGCAACACTGAAAAGGGGACAGACCAGAGGAGGAAGAGGGTAGGGAGTTAATAGCATATTCAACCCAGGGAAGTTGTTGGCTCCAGGAGGAGGGTTCTTGGGAGGACAGGCAGCGGAGCATCACTTCCAGTTGTTGGTTGGCCCGTTCAGTCTGGCCATTAGTCTGTGGGTGAAAACCAGAGGAGAGATTAACCTTTGCTCCAAGCAACTTACAAAAAGCCTTCCAGAAGTGAGAGGTGAACTGTGGTCCTCTGTCTGACACTACTTCCGTGGGTAAACCATGAAGCCTGAAAACATGCTGAATGAGGAGGAGGGCAGTCTCCTTAGCAGAGGGTAGCTTGGGAAGAGGGACCAGATGCACAGATTTTGAAAAACGGTCCACGATAGTTAATATGGTGGTGTTACCATTAGATTGAGGCAATCCAGTCACAAAGTCCAGTGCTATGTGGGACCAGGGTCTCTTGGGAACTGTCAGAGGCTGTAGTAGGCCTGAAGGGGGTCGGTTGGAGGACTTGTTTTGGGCGCAGACTGGGCAGGCTGAGACAAAACTATGAACATCGTCCCTAATGGAAGGCCACCAGAACATCCGAGTGATGAAGGTAGCCGTACGTCGGATCCCAGGATGACAGGAGAGCCTTGAGGAGTGTCCCCACTGGAGAACCTGGGAGCGGACAGATTGAGGAACATACAGGAGGTTAGGAGGACAAGAGCTGGGTCCAGACTCACCCTGCTGTGCAGATCGGACCACCGACTCGATATCCCATCGAGCAGCTGCGACCAGACATCGCTCGGGGAGAATTGTAGTGACCTCCGGGGTCTCCTCAGATGCCTGAAACTGACGGGAGAGGGCATCTGGTTTGCAGTTCTTGGAACCAGGGCGATAAGACAGGGTAAAGTTAAAGCGAGCAAAAAAGAGAGACCAGCGGGCCTGACGGGAATTGAGACGTCTTGCAGACCTGATATATTCAAGGTTCTTATGATCTGTCCAAACCAAGAAAGGAGAACTCGTCCCCTCGAGCCAGTGCCTCCATTCCTCCAGAGCAAGTTTGACAGCCAGTAACTCCCGGTCTCCGATGTCATAATTACTCTCCGTGGGGGTTAATCTGTGGGAGTAGAAGGCACAAGGGTGTAGTTTTCCGTCAACAGCAGAAAACTGAGACAAAACGGCACCCACTCCCACGTCAGATGCGTCAGTCTCAACAATGAATTGGCGGGCAGGATCAGGCTGGATGAGGATGGGAGCCGAGGTGAACCGCCTCTTCAACTCAGAGAATGCCCTCTCGGCAGCTGGGTTCCAACAAAATCTCAGTTTGGATGAAGTCAGGGAGGTGAGGGGGGCTGCCAGGGTACTGAAATTGCGAATGAAGCGGCGATAAAAATTGGCAAACCCTAAGAACCGTTGCAAGTCGCGACGGGAAGTGGGCTGGGGCCAATTCTCCACCGCCTTTATCTTTTGCTGATCCATTTGAATCCCTCCTGCCGTGATCACATAGCCCAGGAACGAGATGGTGCTCTTGTGGAATTCGCACTTCTCTGCCTTCACAAATAACTGATTCTCCAAGAGACGCTGGAGCACCCGTCGGACATGTTGGATGTGTTCAGGGAGTGATCTGGAAAATATTAAGATGTCATCCAGGTAGACAAAGACAAACAGATTTAGCATATCTCTAAGGATGTCATTAACAAAGGATTGGAAGACGGCAGGGGCATTAGTGAGACCAAATGGCATAACCAAATACTCATAGTGGCCTGATGGGGTATTGAAGGCAGTCTTCCACTCATCTCCCTCCTTTATGCGGACCAAATGGTAGGCGTTGCGGAGATCAAGTTTGGAGAAAACTGTGGCACCTTGCAGCAGTTCAAGAGCAGACGACATTAGGGGAAGCGGGTAGCGGTTCTTTACAGTGATCTCATTGAGGCCCCTGTAATCAATACAGGGACGAAGAGTCCCATCCTTCTTGGCCACAAAGAAGAACCCCGCTCCCGCTGGGGAAGAGGAAGGGCGAATTATGCCAGCTGCTAGAGAGTCCTGTATGTACCTGTTCATGGCTTCAGTCTCTGGTGGTGACAGGGAGTACAAACGACCTCTGGGTGGTGAAGTCCCAGAAAGCAGCTCTATGACACAATCATATGGACGGTGAGGTGGCAGAGAAGTGGCTCGTGCTTTACTAAACACCATGCTGAGATCCCGATATTCAGGAGGAACTGAGGACAGGTCAGGAGGCTCCTCTGGAGATGAGGGAACGGGGGTTGAAGGAGCCTGAGCAGCACGGAGGCAGTGATTTGAACAGAAGGAGCTCCATTCTAGAACCTTATTACGGGACCAGTCAATGTGGGGATTGTGCTGAGCTAGCCAGGGATGGCCTAGAACAACAGATGCCTGAGGTGAATCAATCAAATGAAATACAATATTCTCCCAGTGATTTCCAGAAATGAGAAGTCTCACCGGAGCTGTTGTGTGAGTGATCCGAGCAAGCCTTACTCCCGTTAGTGCATTGGCCTCCACTGGGGACTGCAGTGGAGTGGCAGGGATTCCGAGTCGGGCGGCCAGGCCTGCGTTCATAAAGTTCCCCTCTGCCCCAGAGTCGATGAGCACTGAAATAATGTGTCTATGGCTGTCGGTGACAAGGTAAGCTGGGAACAGAGTACGTGTGGTAGGGGATCGGGAAAGAGTATTGCTCACCTGTAATCCCCTGTTCACGGGTGAGCGTTGGCTTTTACCGGACAGGTGGACACAAAGTGGCCAGGCTGACCACAGTATAGGCAGGAGTTGCTGCTGATCCTCCTTCGCCTCTCTGAGACGGACAGACGGGTGCGGTCGACCTGCATGGGCTCTGGAGGGACAGTTGATGGTGACAGATGACTTGGTGAAGATGACCCTGACTCAGGCTGGCGAGTGAACACATGACTCCTGGAGGTACCCCGTGATCCTTCAGTACTCCATTCCTGACGGCGTTGCCTCATGCGGTTGTCGATTCGTATGGCCAAATCTATTAGATCCTGAAAGCCAGTTGGTAGCTCCCGGGTGGCTAGCTCATCCTTAATGGCCTCAGACAGACCGTTCAGGAAGGCATCGTATTGGGCCTCTGTATTCCAGTTGGTCGTGGTGGCAAGAGTGCGGAACTGGATAGCATAATCTGAGACTGAGCGGACTCCCTGCCGGACTCTCAGCAACTCTCTGGCGGCCTCTCTCCCATGCTGGGAACGGTCAAAGACCCGCCTCATCTCATCACAAAATGCCTGGTAGCTGTTACAGAATGGAGCCTGAGTCTCCCACACTGCCGTTCCCCACTCTCTTGCTCGGCCAGACAGTAAAGTGATGATATATGCAATCCGGGCTCGATCCGTGGGAAAGGTAGTAGGCTGGAGTTCGAAAACCAGAGAGCACTGCGAGAGGAAGGACCTGCAGGTTCCTGGTTCGCCGTTGTATGATTCGGGTGGTGGCAGGCGGGGCTCTCGGGCCGGCTGAGCTGGAGGGGTTTGCTGGGTGGTTTGCTGGGGTGCGGATGACGTTACTGGTGGTGCATGGCTAGGTTTCAGTGCCAGCTGGATCTGTTGTAACTGGGAAGTCATGCTGGTCAGAGTGGCAGAGAAGGCCTCCATTGATTGGTTTATGCTGGCAAAATGGCCCTCATGTCTTCCCAACATTTCACCCTGTCGAGCGAGAACCTCTCGAAGCTGGCTGGGGTCTGCTGAATCCATTATGGTCAGTTCGTGTTGTCAGGGAAAACAGGGGACTCAATTGCAGACTCACTGAAATTAATGAGATGTTTATTTTGCCAGGCAAAAGTCTTTCAATACACTTGACCGAAATCGGAATCCAAAAAACAAGCAGGGGTCATACCATAGAGCAGTCAGAGGCAAGTGAACAATCCAAAAACAGAAGGCAAAGGCAAATTCCAGAGACAGGCGAAAGATTCAAAACCAGGTGCAGGGCAAGGCAGGCAGGCAGAAGAGGCAAAATCCAACAGGCAAACAAAGTCAAAAAACAGGCAGAGGTCAAGAACAGAAGACAATCAGGATAACAAAAGGCTGGCACGACACACTGTGGAAAGCGGTACGAACTGACAAACAAAGGGTAGAACAGGCAGGGTTTAAATAGACAGACTAATTACAACTTCAACGAGACACAGGTGAGCACAATGACAAGTGAGGGGCGGGGCCAGGGCACATGGAAAACCAAAATAAACAAAAGCACATGACAAAACCAAAAACAAATGACAGCTAACTCCAACATGGCCAGCAGGGGCACAACAGGGGAAATAGTTCATGCAGGAACCCTGACAAGAAGACGACATTTCAAAACAGATTTATACTGGTAAAAAGAGCTTGGTCTCATGAAACAGACATTAATCACAGATATGGTGAACAGAAATAAATATTTTGTTTGTTAATTATATAAAATGATAACAGTGCAACTTTGGCATCTGACTGTGGACCAAGCTATGTTAAATTCTGCACATGTCACGATGTAGATGTTTTCACTTTTGATAGCAGGTCTGGAACTGCACGGGATGGGTTGTTACCTTACGTAAACTGTCACTCGTAGATGAAACTGCTAGTGTTTTGAGACATGTTGTTTATATTTGTGCATAATCTGATTCATTTTCATTAGAGCCCAGAGATGAGTTTGGTGCATTTATCAGTTGCGCATTTTTGTTAAATTAAAGGATAAGAACATTGTCATCTCAAGAGCATTGTCATCTCTCAAATGTAATATAATCACATAGATTAACACTTACACGTGGCACATGGGGATGTGCATACACACACACACACACACACACACACACACACACAGACACACACTCACCCATCTGTATAGTCTGACATCTGCACTTTCGAAATGGAAATAATGCTCATTACTCAGAAAGACGATAGCTTTTCTTGGAACAACAGCCAACAAAAAGTTTCCTGTTGCATGTTTCACATATAGGAACTTTACATCTATGATCCAGTAAAACTGGTGTACAGCTATTTGCATACTGAGTCTTCAACTGCAACATTTTAGGGTGTAACGTCAGTGAAGGTCTGACAGGTCTGACAGTCATGCAAGCAGCAATACAATCAAAAGCATGATAAGCAGCCCAGGAGGATGAGACCACACCAGGAGAGAAACAACCTATTTTCTCACATATCTGTTTGGGGTGGGGGGTGGGGGGGGGGGGGGGTGATTAAGAGGGAGAACAGAGAGAAACAATGCTTTAAATTCCCCTTTAGTCACAAATCAGACAAAACCTGAATATCTTTTAAATGTTTTCTTCTGCTGTATGCACAGAGGTGAGGGTGTTTATACAGGTTACCAATTTTTTCATCAGAGGCCTAAAAATCAGAGGCTTCTCTTGAGCCCATGGCAGTACCATGTGTCTGCACATAAAAGATATCATCAAAGTGAAAGTAATTCTCAGGATCAGGTAAGGATCATTTCTGTTAATTGTACAATAACATAAACAGTCAAAGTTTGATTTTTATCATGGGGCAAATAATATCATTGGTGATGTAATACTCTACCTGATGGTTGTGGTTTTCATTGTTGTTGTTGTTGCTGCTGCAGTTTAAATAATGCACAGTGGATAACCAAACAATTATTTTGTTTTGACAAAATAAACAGAAAATGCTAAACATAATTCAAGAGAAATTCTGAAGTCTATCTTTACAATCAACTTTATTGCACTTACTGTTGTGTTGCATTTTGGTAATTCTGTTTGTTGCAATCGCGTAATTATGTAATTCTGTGTGTATTACAAATGAACAACTTAGTAGTTAGTACTGAAAGCTGTGTTTCACACTTTTGAGCACCATACAAATATACTATAACTACATATGTCTTTAAAACATAGGTAGTTATCACTCCCTGAAATGCAGTGAGAAAGGTCGGATGGACCACGCCCCCTTCTGGCCATGTTGAGACAAGTGAACAAGCAAATGCTTGAGTGACCGGCGTCTGTGAGGTTTTTGTAAAATCTTAGAAAACAATCTTGTCTTTAGCCATATTTCTAAATAGAAAAAACTGTCCTGTTTTGATTTTGATTGTTGTGGCATGTAAAGCCCTTTGAGACTGTAAACAGTGATGCTGGGCTGTAAATAAACATGAGACTTGAGACTTGAAAAACTAATCCATGAAAAGGTTATGATGTTGTTATGTTGTATTTAATATATTTTCTTATTTGTTAATTGTTCACAATTGAATATGTGGTGATGTTATTATGAATGTGTTACTGTAGAATCATTCTTATGGTTATTGTTATGACGATGATTAAAGTATTTGTTCAATTTTCTGATTTAGTATGTTTATTATTATTATTGTTGTTGTTGTTGTTGTTGTTGTTGTTGTTGTTGTTGTTGTTGTTGTTGTTGCTGCTGCTGCTGCTGTTGTTTTGAGACATTCTTGTGTGGAATTGATCACTGCTGTTGTGTTTGCCTTGTCGAACACTGTGCTCTCTAGCCACCTTCCAGGGATTTTCCATATAGTCCCTGACTAGCAGGATTTGCACCCTGTCATCATCTGTCACTGGTTCAGGTTTATGCAGTCATGGCTTTTGATGCACTGGGACCTGATAGTGCTCTCAGGTCCTCTGCAGCAGTGCTGTGATGTTGTTGTGCCTCTTCAAATACTCTGTGTTGCTGATCTTCTGGCAACCGGCCAATCCTTGTAGAGTCTACACTTTGTGTCATTGCTGACCCTCAATATTCTTACTTTATGACAGGTGTTAAGTGCCTGATGTGACCTTCTGTCAATGCTGGCTTCCCTCTGTCACCTGTATGCTGATTCCATTGTGATTTGTTCCTCTACAAGTTGTCAGAACTGTCAGGGTCTTGTCTGTCCATTTGTGTCCTCTATTTGATGTCTGGTCTGGTTTCTTCTGCACTCTTCCTAGGAAGATTGCCTGGATGTTTGTGTCCCTATCTTGCTTGGGGGACAATGTATTCAACCAGATTGAGTTGCTCTGCTCTGATGATTTTCTCACTGTTTTTTGATGGTCACAAATTTCCCTGTCATTTGATTCCTCCAGTGTATCTTATTACTTGGAAAGCATAGCTGTTAATCACTTGGATCTACTTTCATCCTTTGAGCTTGAACCTCAAGATTTGTTGGGTTTCAAAAGCGCAGCTGGAACCCTCTCGTTTTAACTCAGATTATCATTATTATTCTTCCGCTACGTTTTTTTATTTTGCTCATAAAACGAAAACCGTGTATCAAAAAGTCACCACATTTGGTAGGATGGTTGAGGGTCATATCCAGAACAATTGTCTACAACGTGGCATCAAATTTGAAACGTGTGATCTTGAACCACGTCCTAACTTAAATTGCATGGAATAAGCTGCTACATTAAAAAACTTGGCCACCACAAGCCAATCAGTTTGCTTTGTTTACTAATTAATATGCAAATGAGCCTATTTCATTCTCTGTTGCATCACTCATTCTTGTGCACAATGACAAGACCTCACTTACAAGATTTTCCGAATTTAAAAGCAATCCATCACAAAACGTAAACTCCACAAGCACTTGAACATGCTCATTTTTAACCCAATTTTTAATATTTGAAAAATACACTTAAACATCTTCTTCTAATGAACCATAACTTCAACTGATGTAACTTTCACTTGTATGGCCCTTTGGGGTGTGATCTATCTAAACTGTGAAGGAATAGACACTACGTCAAATAACATCAGAGCTATGTGTCAATCAAATTGCAGTGGTCACATAATGAGTTTTTTGACATTTAATACTCATGTGCTTCTGAAGCACTAGTCTAGTCAACACAAAACTTGGTATGTAAAACCCTGACCTCTGTCTAATTGATGAAGGAAAAGTTGGCCACCACAAGCCAATCAAGTTGACTCATTTATTAATTAATATGCAAATGAGCCAATATCATTTATCATTGTATCAATCATTCTCAGATTTCTTTTGCACAATGACAAGGCCTTGCTGAAATGATGTTCCAAATTTAAAAGCAATCCATCAAAAAACACACACTCTACAAGCACTTCAACATGCCCATTTTAAAACCAGTTTTTAATATATGAAAAATATACTGAAAAATCTTCATCACAGACTTTCAGTGCATGAAATTAAAGACCCCTAGGCAATTAGCTTATTTGTGCTTGGGCCCTGGAATTGCTGCTTGTAGCTATATTTTCAGTCTCTGTTTGTTGGCACTTCCTACTGTTTTTTTTCAATTCCTCAGACAGATTCTCCTGGTGTTGCCATATTCTGAGGTACTTGAAGCCATTCTTCACATCTCCATCCTTGATGTTTCCTTCATCCAGTTTTATTTATCAGTATTGGTGATCTTGCCATGAGTAATGATGAACCTAGCTCATTTGTCAAGTACAAAGAGCATCACCCTTGAGTTTCACTGTGTACTATGTCTTACATCCTGTCATGGTAGCATGCCATACCAACTGTTACTGATTACCTCTGTATAAACCTTTTGTTTCTTTACTCTGTTTCTGCCTTGCCTGTTTTTTTACTTTAATTTAAGCGATTCCTGATGTAATCTGTTTGCCAGTGACTGGACCACTGCCAGTTTTGGCCTGACTATCATCCTATATAAACATCTCACTCCATGCTTGCATCCAGTCTCCCTTAATAATAACAGTGTTTAAATATTCCCATTGTTCTAAATGCCACTGTGCTATTATGATCAGATGTATATCTTTAAACAAACAAGATGAATTAGTATGGGATGCAGTCTACTATTGTGTAAAAACATGTCCCAGTTTCTTCATAAAACAGTGAAGAACTTTGCATACAAGCATTTTTAATGATTAATGTATTAATTTTAAACAATGCTCAAAAAATGACTAAAAGTGTACAGTGCTGAATAAAGTATGTAGTGTTAAAGAATTAAGGGGACTACTTTATTTTTAACACAGGACAATGTCTACCAAAACTTAGTGATGGACTTCTTAATGATTGAATTATTAAATGATTTAATAAAATAAAACACTTGCTGAATCAATGAAGACAGAACACTAAATGGCCACCAGAGGGAGTGATAGAGAACCAAGGTGTGACAGTGTCTTCTTGTATTTCTATCCAAAGTCTAAGACCCAAAGACCCAAAGACTTAAGACCCAAGATAATGGAAAGGAAATGATATCCCTGAGAAATGAATAAATAACTGAGATACTAGAATGATCAGTGCAGTGCCAGTATCAAAGTCACGAGGAGCATCACAGCGGATGGGACCATGTTGGTAGCTGAACTACAAAAGATGTCCAGACATTCACTGAAAATGGGTACAGAAAAGCATATCTTGTTACAATTTAGTATAAACGCAGACCAAATACACAGACCAATATGCTCATAAGTTTTCATAAATCTAAGGAAAACCATGTATGCATAGTTTTTCACTAGATTTTTTCTGGGGACATCAAGTTAATCATCATTACAGTAAAATGTGAGTGACAGAAACTTAACTTTTGTGGTTTGAGAGAAATATAGAAGCTGGATGAGATACTGTACCTGCCAGGGGTTGGCGGTGGAGCTGTAAATGGTGCATCCCTAAAGAAGAAAATGTCAAGAAGGAAACAGATAGATAGACTTCTTATTCATGTTGTGCATTCTTACTGCATTTCCTGCAATGTTGTTCATAAGTTCACACTGACTCCTGTTATTTGACTTTATTTTGTTGTTGTGTTTTTGGAAACACTTCAAACAGTGTTAAATTATGATAACTTTTTCATAAGGTTCAACACTTAATCCACTGAACCTTCAAAAGTTGTTATACCAGTGTTGTTTACGGTATCACTTTAAATTCCGTCTTAGATGTGGATGTATTTATCTCATGACCATGAGCCCACAAGCTGATTTGTCATCATCATCATCATCATCATCATCATCATCATCATCATCATCATCATCATCATCGTTTTCTCCCACTTATCCGGGACCGGGTCGCGGTGGCAGCAGGCTGAGGAGGGTAGCCCAGACATCCCTTTCCCCGGCTACATCCACCAGCTCCTCCTGGGGGATTCCAAGGTGTTCCCAGGCCAGCCGAGATATATAACTTTCTCCCAACGTGTCCTGGGTCTTCCCCGGGGTCTCCTCCCAGTTGGTCGCGCCCAGAACACCTCCATAGGGAGGCGCCCAGGAGGCATCCTGACTAGGTGCCCGAACCACCTCAACTGGCTCCTTTCAATGCGGAGGAGCAGCGGCTCTACTCCAAGCTCCTCCCGGGTGTCCGAGCTCCTCAACCTATCCCTAAGGGTGCGCCCAGTCACCCTGCGGAGGAAGCTCATTTCCGCCGCTTGTATCCGCGATCTCATTCTTTCGGTCACTACCCAGAGCTCGTGACCATAGGTGAGGGTTAGAACAAAGATCGACTGGTAAATTGAGAGCCTTGCCTTCTGACTCAGCTCCTTCTTCACCACGATGGTCCGGTACAACGACCGCATGACTGCCCCCGCCACCCCAATCCGCCTGTCGATCTCCCGCTCCATTTTACCCTCACTCGTGAACAAGACCCAGAGATACTTGAACTTCTCCACTTGAGGCAGAAACTCAGTCCCAACTCGGAGGGGGCAAGCCACCTTTTTCTGGCATAGGACCATGGCCTCGGACTTGGAGGTGCTGATCCTCATCCCGACCGCTTCACACTCGGCTGCAAACCGCCCCAACGTGTGCTGGAGGTCACAGTTTGATGAGGCCAACAGAACCACATCATGTGCAAAAAGCAGAGACGCAATCCTGAGGCCACCGTACTGGACACCCTCCTCACCCCGACTGCGCCTTGAGATCCTGTCCATGAAAATTAAGAACAAGATCGGAGACAAGGTACAGCCCTGGCGGAGTCCAACACTCACCGGGAATGAGTTTGACTTTGTGCCAAGAATACGGACACAGCTCTCACTACGGTTATACAGGGACCGAATGGCTCGCAGCAGCGAACCTGGCACCCCATACTCCCACAGTACCCCCCACAGGACACCCCAGGGAACACGATCATAAGCCCTCTCTAGGTCCACAAAACACATGTAGACTGGACTGGCAAACTCCCATGATCCCTCCAGTATCCGTGCAAGGGTGAACAGCTGGTCCGCTGTTTCACGGACAGGACGGAATCCACATTGTTCCTCCTGGATCCGAGGTTCGACAATCGGTAGCAGTCTCCTTTCGAGTACCCTGGAGTAATGTTCTCAGGGAGTAGTGTGATACCCCGATAACTTGGAGCACACTCTACGGTCCCCTTTTTTAAAAATAGGGACCACCACCCCCGTCTGCCACTCCCCAGGCACTGTCCCTGACTCCCACGCAACGTTGAAGAGGCGTGTCAGCCATGACAGCCCAACAACATCCAAAGCCTTCAGCATTTCAGGGCAGATCTCATCCACTCCTGGCGCCTTGCCACTGCGGAGTTTTCTAACTGCCTCAGTGACCTCTGCCAGAGAGATGGGTGACGACCCTTCTGAATCTTCTGGCCCTGCCTCCTCTGTGGAGGGCGTGTCAGTCGGGTTTAGGAGCTACTCAAAGTGTTCCCCTCCACCGTCTGACCACATCCTCAGTTTAGGTCAGGACCTCCCCATCCCTGCTGAGAACAGCCTGGACGAGGCCCTGCCTGCCCTTCCTGAGTCGCCTGACGGTTTGCCAGAACCTCTTTGAGGCCAACCGAATGTCCTTTTCCATGGCCTCCCCAAACTCCTCCAATACGCGAGTTTTTGCTTCCATGACAGCAATCGCTGGAGCCCTTTTGGCATGCCGGTACCTCTCAGCCAATGCCGGAGTCCCCCATGCTAGCCAAGCCCGAAAGGCCTCTTTCTTCAGCCTGACGGCTTCCCTCACCGGTGGCGTCCACCACCGGGTCCTTGGGTTGCCGCCACAAGTTACAATTTAGCATTTAGCAGACGCTTTTAGCTAAAGCGACTTACAATCAGTGCATCCCGAAGTGAGGGGACCATCAGCTGACCAGAGGTCGTAGAGTGGAGGGTTCTGGTAGTGGTATGCGGAGTTATTAGGGACTGAGGGTATGATGGGGCGGAGCCTCTTGTTGCCTGGTAGGCCAGTGCCAGTGTCTTGAATTGGATGCGGGCAGCTACCAGAAGCCAGTGGAGCGCAGTAAGCAGTGGAGTGACGTGAGAGTGCTTAGGGAGGTTGAGCTGGAGCGGCCTGATGGCGCAGGTCGGTAAGCCAGCCAGTCGGACGTTGCAGTTGTCCAGGCGGGAGATGACAAGTGCTTGGACCAGGAGCTGGGTCGCCTGTTGTGTGAGGAATGGGCGGATTCTCCTGATATTGTATAGGGAGAATCTGCAGGATCGAGTGACGGCCGCGATGTGACCGGAGTAGGTTAGCTGGTTGTCGAGGGTTATGCCAAGGTTTTTGGCTGCTGTGGTGGGGAACACCACAGATACCTCGATGGTGATTGCAGTGTCAATTGTTGGGGAGTTCTTTGCAGGAAAAAACAGAAGCTCAGTTTGCTGGCACGACAGGCACCGATGACAGTCTGGCCACAGCTCAAAGCTGCCGCTTCAACAATGGAGGCTCTGAACAGGGTCCAGTCGGACTCCATGTCCCCAGTCGGGATCAGGGAGAAGCTCCTCCCGAGGTATGAGTTGAAGATCTTCTGTACAGGGTCCTCAGCCAGCCATTCCCAGTTCACCCTCACTATGCGCTTGGGTTTACCAGGGTCTGTCTGGCAGCCTCCCCCGCCATCTGATCCAACTCACCACCAGGTGGTGATCAGTTGACAGCTCTGCCCCTCTCTTTACCCGAGTGTCCAGCACATACGGCCGCACGTCTGATGAGAAGACTACAAAGTAGATCATCGACCGCTGGTCTAAGGAGCTCTGGTACCAGGTACACTTATGAGCTGCCTTATGCTCGAACATGGTGTTTGTTATGGACAATCCATGACTCGCACAGAAGTCCAACAACAAAGCACCACTCAGGTTCAGATCGGGTAGGCCGTTCCTCCCAATCACTCCCCTCCAAGTCTCTCCATCATTGCCAACGTGAGCATTGAAGTCTCCCAGTAGAACTACCGAGTCCCCAGATGGTGTCTTCACTAGGACACTTTCCAGTGTGTCTAGGAAGGCTGGGTACTCTGAGCTGCCGTTCGGCGCGTACGCCATCACGACAGTCAGAGATTTCCCCCCTACAACCCGAAGGCGTAGTGAGGCAACCCTTTCAGTCACCGGGACAAACTCCAACACAGCGGCGGTCATTCGGGGGCTAACAAGTAACCCCACACCTGCCCATCGCCTCTCACCCCAGGCAACTCCAGAGAAGGACAGAGCCCATCCCCCATCCAGGAGTTTGGTTCCAGAGCCAAGGCTGTGCGTAGAAGTGAGCCCAACTATATCTAGTTGGTATCGCTCCACCTCCCGCACAAGTTCCGGCTCCTACCCCCCCCAGAGAGGTGACATTCCACGTACCAAAAGTCAGTTTCTGTACCATAAGTCCAGTCCGCTGGGGCCCTCGCCCCATCCTGCCACCCATGTGGCATCGCACCCGGCCCCTATTTCTCCCCTCACAGGTGGTGGGCCCACAAGAGGGCAGCCCCATGTTGCTCATTCGGGCTGAGCCCGGGCCGGACCCCGTGGCAGGTTCGGCCACCAGGCGCTCATCTACGATTCCCATGAGAGGAAGCTGATTTGTACGAAAGATTAATTAAGGCAGAAACGACTGCTCTTATGCTTCAGTATCAAGTAGATATTTTTGATAGAGATAAATAAAAGAAACCTCTAAACGAAGGCAAGCAGGATGCAATCTTATCAGTTTGAATATGGATTCCCCCTTGTGAACATTCCTTATGGTATATCGTGTGAATCCATTATATTTGTTATATTATGGTAACCTATTGTTTTCATGTGGTTTTGATGCATCAACAGTAATTAATAAATTCAGTTTTCTCCCAGATCCAAATGCATGTGTTTTTACACACACATTTGGATTTTATATGTACCATAGGCTGTAGGTTTAATATTTTAATAAAAGTAAGTTGTTCATTATTTGTCCTATCAATAAAAACATGTTTTAAGGGGTGATTGTAAGTACTGGGATAAAAATGAATCTACCTTGTTGTCCTAGGTGGAGTGCTGGTTGGTGGATTCCTGTACAAAGCAAAAGAGACATTTTCATTGTTGATGTACATGCATGTTGACTAGAACATACCAACAGCAATAAATAAATGAATTTTATTTCTTATATGACAAAAAACTCCTTTTTATTTTAGAATAACCATATAACTTCAATTAATAATTAATGTGAAATAGCTTTCTTTTTTAACTTTCTTTTTTTTTTCTCTGCCTTGAAAGATGTATGAGCTGGGGATATCTTTTTATGGAGGTGAACTAAGACTATCAATCAACAAAAGGTGAATGATTCAAGGATCACAGTATGATAAATGTGAAATAATTATTATTTCAAAGCTCAAAAATACCTCTGACAAGATTACCCTTCAAGCTGAATTATATTAAGATCCATTCACTTTTTAGCTACATGAGTCATTAATTCCTCTCCCAAAAATATTCAACATAACTGTCAAATTGTTCTGGTTTTGCAAGTTCAGAATTTTCTGCTTCAATCTCAGGGTAGAAACAAATCTTTTGACAGGCTATTCCAGTTCTACAAATAATATATCAGCTAGTTTGAATGCAGTGAGGATTATCACGGGACAACCAACCCAACTTCATACTGATGAAATTGCACTGGTTTTCTTTATTCCCCCAAATTGTCTCCTTGTGGACATCTCTAACAGTTTAATATAACCATCCCTAGGGTAACATATAGATAGGTCAAGATGCAATGACAAGTCAAACCCTAAATCATAAAAATCACATTGCTGTGATTTTTCTCTCTCACTCAACATTATTCAGTGAGGATGGACTGAGGATTCCTGAGCAGGTCTTCTACATCAATGGTTTTTGCACTGATAATACCTTTTTACACATGGACCTTCATCAGCCAGGCCTTCTGGAGACCTTATGAAGTTCTGCTTAGGTACAGAGGCACAGGGCAGAGTATCATTCTGAGTCAGTCTTGAGATGTCTGTGGAAAAATAAAACATACTAGAAAATGTGTGTATATATATATATATATATATATATATATATACACACACACACACACACACATACATACACAAATGCACACACACACAAATATATATATACACACACACATGAAAGAGTGTCCTTGGGCTGGTTAGACAGTGGGGAATTAGTACTGTAATAGCTGTTTTTTATTTAATTTATTTTATTATTTTTTTTATAGAAGTAGTACTGTCACTTTAAGAGCAGCTTAGGAGTAGAGCCCGCCAGAGAGCAGTGCTCCCGTGTGACATCATGCAAAGTAGAGCAGAGAGCTGACGGTATGTTCCCACAGCTGCGAATTTCGCAGCACTCTCATTGGGACTGAATGGGTGTGAAATTCGCACTGATGTTGCAAAATCGGTGTGAATTCGCAGAAGCATGCGAAACTGAGATGATGAATTTTCAACTTTATGCAAATAAGAGCCACGCAAGAACCAATCAGTGCGGCGTGTGATGTGTTTGGTACGTGACGTCCTCTAGAGAGGCGATAGTAACAAAAAAGTCTGACCAAGATGGCAGAGGCTAAATGCTACATGTAGCATGAAAACATGTATATGATTAAAAGATGTCTGGGCAACCATTTGTGTCTACATCAACAGGGGTTGTTGTTTACATATCTGTTCGTCTCAAAGATGATGTTGATTTGAGTACATCAAAAGTGAAAGAAAAGCATTTTGTTTTGTTATCACTGTGATTATTTCAAACCCTCAAAATTATAAACTCAGTGCTGTACTTTGTTGAGCGTAGTCAGAGAAATTTGTTTTGTGTCCACTCCCATTATTCATGATCAGGCCAAATGTATATATAAATAGTGTCCTCATATGATTATTGAGAGAATTGGAGAATGTTACACAGGTTCATCAAATTTTTGGTTTTGTTCTTTTTAAAGGTAGCTCCAAAGTTCCGGATGTCAACATTGTTTTTACCAAGTACTTTGAGCACATTCACTTTTCTTTCTCAGCATGAGCGGTCACAAGGTCATGTCTTAACACTTACCCTGCATATCAAGGACTAAGAAGGCATCACCACCTTTAACAAATGCTCGGTCCTTGAGGTTTTTTCTTTCCACGTAAAAGTTTGTGTAAAACCATTCTGTTGCATAAACTGTGTTGTTGTTCTCGCCTGTCGGAGTTCCAATCACCTGGGGGTTGTCCCACTGTGAATCTGTGGTGATGCTCTTCTGTCTTGACATACGTTGTTGGATGTGAGGGTGCTGGTCAAGCAGTAAAACGGTTATTTGCCTCAGTGAACAAGGCCACTGCAGCTGATCATCATAGGCCCCAGACACCAGACGCACATGGACAAAAGCATTTTCTGTGTAGAATGTTACAGCTGCTTGATAACTATAGCCTTCAGGAGAATAATATCTTGGGCTAAATATGTCAGTCCCTGGAGAACTCGAATTCCAAAGCTCTTCAAAGTTTCTTATCTGCCAAGTGTTGTGTGGACACTCAGTCTCTGACAGGTTAATATCATCCACAGAAAAGCCACCAGTGGAACTTCCTGCTCCTTTATGTGATTCAAATTCCACCTGGAATGTTTTTGTAGCATTAAGGGGTACATGATGGAGCTGCCAGTAATTGGCTGGGGGACCTGAAAAAAAAAGTTTTAGCTCAGAAAGATCTTATTTTCTAGCAATCTAGAAGTGAGTGCAAAAACACTGTATCCTTTGTTCTCTATTATCCCTTGTCCCCATGTTGGGATATTTATAACAGAATTTTACATGCCAATATCAGATGCGTGTCTAGAACACCTCAGTCAGTTTACAAGAACAACAACAACAGCAGCATCCACAAAAATAAATAAAGGCAGTTGCTAATGCTAACAATTACAGCGTTAGAGCATATATGAAGAATACACACTTGATAACAACTCATATCAATATTTTTTTATTGCACAGCTGAATTCTAATTTTCACCTGTGATCTGGCCCATCAGTCTGCGTGTTCCATTCGGGTCAGCCTCACTGTCAAACTCTCTGATCCAGATGTTGAGCTGGTCAGAGTCATTTCCACTGTGGTAATAGAAGAACTGCAGACACTGAACTTTACAGTGTCGTCTTGGTATCACTCTCCTGGTTTCCAGTTTTGCTGTGTCACCTTCCAGACCATTTACTGTGCTGATATGCATGAAGAATCCAGCTGGGAATGAGGACAGTGAAAAATATTCAGATTTATAAAGTTTCACATTTAAAAATTTCTTGACAGAACAGGCCATCTGAAAAGTTGCTTATAAATTGCAATTCTTTGGTAAAATTTTAAACATTAAATGTTAATGTGAAATTTCATTGAAATATTATTTCTGCCTCTGAGTATTTTGAGGTGGAGCTCGTGGAAGGTGGTGGGTGACTGACAATTTTACAAACAAAAAGACCCTTTTTGTAAACATTGTATTTACAGTCATGTGACCTATCTGTTCTTATAACTATGTTTTAAATCAGTTTTCATTGAATCAGTTCTCACCTTGAGACTCACTCCCCATGTAAGTGTGGTCAGAGTGGGGACCTCCAGTGACATTGGTCACTCTTTCCCATCCATGGTCAGAGCGAGAACAGACACTCATCTCACACAGACTCCCATTATCAAAACTGCAGTGGTCCAGGAATGAGATGGATGCATCTGAGACAGGAGAGACAAATCAAACCATAAACAATGAACAAAACAATTGAGGCCTCTTTCATGCAAGAGAGCTTGGCTCTCCCTAAGGTCTTTTTTGTGTCTATTTTCACTTTCCAGCTCTCTAAACTTATCCATGGAGTATTTTTCAGTAGTTTAAAAACCAGATAATGATGATGTGATAATGAGACCTGTTAATTATGTGTTTTATGTGGTTTTCCTCACATGAGGATTGATTAGCCAAGAAGAATGGACAGGAGAGGCCTGGCTGTGATATCTGACAAGGATGGTTCTTTAATATTACAGAGGACCTAAGATTGTTGATTGAAATGTTAAGTAATGATCATATGTTAAACTCATGACACATGCGCTTGGAATGGTTTGACTGATTTTGAACCTTTTTTAAAACTTTTTAATGTTGGGTTTTCTTTTGGTTGTTTGTTTGTTTGGTTTTTTTACAGTAATGCTGTAATGGAAACTGAGCAATACAACAAGAAAGTTTTCTGTTGTCTAAATTGTTTGAAAGATTATATAACAGAACACTTACTGCACTGATAAAGTTTATTGAGTTCTAAAGCATCATAGGAACTCATGTCCAGTCGCTGACCAATCACATCTTGGAACACAGGCAGCTTTGTGATAATGGTGGACCCATTTCCATTGGTGAAAGCATCTTTCCCGTAGTGCATCACAGAGGTGTAGTCATATGGAGTACCCTGGGTAGTGATTTCATCCTTATTATACTTATTGAAATTGCTCTCTCTTCCTGAAGACAGTGAGGAACGGATTAAAATAGTTCAGTCATTTGAGTTTTATCTTAGGTCTCTTCAACACATTTACATGCAGGCACTGCACTATCAGTGGAAAGGATAACAAATGATTTAAGTCATATATTTTGCAGGCATAGAGAAAATGAGTGATCATACCTGCCAAGATATTTTCCCAGACAATTGTGACATACTCATCTCTGTCATATCTGGACTGTTCATGGAAGAAACCCAGAGCATGAAGAAACTCATGTTCGACAATAGCAATGGTGTCACAATAAGCACCAATGGAGAGAACCTGGCCGTTAGTGAATGTGTTCCCTACATATGAGTAACACCTAGAAAATCAAACAGTCAAACAAATGTTTTATTTATGTACAGATGACAAAATTGCCATGTTTATCTTTTTGCTTTGACTGGACATTGAACTTATAAAGCTACATGCATGATTAATGTGTTAACACGTTTCTTTTTGTGTGTAATCACCATTAATCTTATAGTATTATTTATTTTACCCAAATAAAAGCTAAAAATCAAATGTACATCATAACAACTGCATGCAGCCTACCTTTTACTGCTTTTTCATCCTTTTTTCCATAAAAGAAAAAAAAAAAACTGCTATATATATATATATGGGGGGAGGGGGGTGACATATATATATATATATATATATATATATATATATATATATATATATATATATATATGCCAAATTAATTTTCAATAGCTACATGAAATTTTTTTTTCACTCATATTTTAATATTTTAAATTTAATAGAGATGGTGGGTGGAATAATATGAGATAATGACATAGATACTTCCTTCATAAAACACAAGGATTAAAGATTTGAGAAAAACAGTACCCATCCTTCTTCTCAACTGAGATGTAGTAGTCCTCACTCTCCCTTGGCTTGAAATCTATACATGATTTCAACCTGAACTGTTCAAAGGCCCTCAAAATAACACCTTTGGCATTCATATCTGAAAGCATCAGAAAACATAGTACAAACTGAATGTGGTGAAGAGAAAGACATGGAAATTTTGTTGACAAAACAATTGTTCAGCCAGTCATACAATAAGACACTCCTCAGCTTGTTATTTCATAGGCTTACACAGATAGCTGATGATGCAAGCAGAAAAAAGAAACAATCCAACCAATTAAAACCAGTGAGACCAGTGAAATCCAGTTGCCTGTATAGAGCCAAATAAGCATTCATTAACTTCACTGTTTCACAAACAAATAAAAAAAAGACATCAGGTTCTCTGCACCAGTGTCAGTACTCCTGTCAGGACTTTGTCTTTTGCCCACCCTGCTGGCCATTCTGGGTATTGTGTTGCCATGTGCCTTTGTTTGTGTCTCGTATTGCCATGTGCTTCTGTTTGTTCCTGTGTTCTCCTGTTCCCGCCCCTTACCGGATCTCTATTATTGCCTCATTTGCTTCCACCAATCACCTGTCCTTGATGACAATTGTTCTGTGTATTTAAGTCCTGTGCTGGTGTCTGTTCTTTGTCAGATTGTGCCTGCCTGTTGTCTGTGCATGCCTGTTAAAGTTTGCCTTCTGTGATTTGTAAGTTTGATTGTGTTTACCTGGACCTGTTTTTGCCTAACGATTTGGATGGCTCTCTGGATTTCTGGATTAGACCTTGGACTGGACACTGTTTTTGAGATTGGCTTCTGATTTTGTTTTTGAATAAATCTTATTTTACCCAGTGGGTCTGCAATTGGGTCTTGGTCTGTCAAAACCTCACAGCCAGGTGGAAAACATTATTTTCCCTTCATCTTGTTTGTTTGGTTATTTGTTCTCATGATCATGATGATTTGTTTAAGAAGTGATTACTGAATACAAGGCAGCAGCATAGATTGTTTGACTGTAGACTCTGTCACTGTTCTGAAAAGCTAAAAAAATCACCGGTCTTACCAAGGTCTTCATTTAGCACATAGGGAATAGGAGACTCCCATCTGTAATCATCTCCTAAAATAGCACTCCTGTGCTTGTTCTGTTAAAAAGATGATTTTGATTAATATCATCTCATTGTAGAATTATCAGAAGACCCTTCTTTGATTTATAGGTATTAGACTCTAAACTACAGAATATTTTCACAGGAGAGTGACTTTTATAAATCAGCTCACCTCCAAAATGTCTCCCTCTCGAAGATGTAAATCTAAGACATAGAAATCAATTAGTGAGTTTTTCAAATGATTTGGAGCACAATGTGTCTACAATATTGAAAAAATAGATCTAAAAAAAACCCACACACACACACATAATCAGATACGTATATTTGTGTTTAGGTTCACAGGTGCACGTAAATTCTTTTTGAATGTGCTCACCTTTGTTGATCTCAGGAATGTCTCGGTCAACATCTGATAAAATAAACAATGGAAACAATGACTGGGTATTTGTCATGATAAAGAAAATGGAAGAGAAAAAATAGATGATAAAAAGGTCTTTTCATTTTATCCTAAAACAAAAAACAAAAAAGCCTTGAAGTTGAAAAAAATTTCATTCTTGGGGGTGAGCGTCACTAACACTAGTGTAACTTTAAGGTCAAAGTTGACACAGTGATCTCTTCAGAATGGCAGACAGCATAAAGTCTCAGAGCATGTGCTTAGATATAACAACGAAGAGATCCCTCCCTCTGTGCAGAAGACTGAAACAATTCAGAAGCTACAGTCACAAGTAATATCAATCATAAGGATAAGGATGTTTTATTGTCATTCCAGAGCATGTTGTACATGAAAGAAAATGGAATGAGGTACTCAGGTCCCGTTTCAAGTAACAGCAATAATAAAATCAAGAAGAAAGCACACAATGAAACACCACTGAAAATTAAACAGGTAAATACACAGACATATAAATTTAATCATCTTGATGACTCCAGGTAATGTAACATAGCATTTCATCAGTAGCACAGTTTCATGCCCTGGGGAAATGAAGATAACCATTCAAAACACTATGTGAACTAATTCCCTGTATTGTCATGTGGAGCTACAGTTACTTGGATTTTGGCCAGTTCGTTTTTTATAGCCATCCAATGTTTTGAGAAGCTAAAAAGCCTCACTTCAAAACTGTAAAGTAGTGATAAAAAAAACCCCTCACTGTTACGGCTTCGGCTGTGCTCTTGGTTTCGTTTTTCCCTTGTGTTTTTAAGTGTTTCCCTCTCCCCTGTGTCTCCTCTGCTCCCCCTGCTGTGTATCTGCCTGTGTGTTTGTGTGTAGGTTCCGGATCCTGATTAGCGGCACACCTGCTTCTCATCTATTCATCACCACTGCTGCATTTATACCCCAGTTCTCCCACCACTCACCGTCAGTTCGTTACCTAAATTTGCTCGGTAGAGTTATCGTTTGTTTATGTATTAGAACAAGTCTGATTTGTCGGTTGTGTTAACCTGTTCAGCGAAGAAGAGCATTATCTCCCTGTGCCGCCTGTTCAGCGCTGGCCTGCCTCTCACCCGCCACACGCCTGCCTTCTTCGCCTGCCTCTCGTCTGTTATTCCCGTCTACCCATCCGCTACACGTCCTGACCCTGTGTGTGTGTGTGTGTGTGTGTGTGTATAGCATTTAAGCAGTATTCAGCATAGACCTGTCACGCATCGGGTAGGAGTGACTGGATACATACGCAAGTGTCCTCAGAGTAGCTTTAGAACATCAGAAAGGTAGGAAAAGCAACGTAACATAGGGTATGCACCAGACAATGCCAGACAAAGAAAGAGGAAAAAGAAGGAGTATTTACACAGTATTAAACGAGGCAGAACTAACTGAAGACAGGTGGGAGTAATGACTGATTTGACAGCACTAAACCATGAAATCAGTAAGTAACACAACTTAATCAAAACTGATCAAGAGGGGGAAAGCAAAAGGAACAGGGCATAACAGTACCCACTAGAGGGAGAAACAAGCAGAACAAGGTGTGACAAGACCTTAACTAGAAATTAATTTCAATAGTGTAGAATTTAAGGCTCGGACAATGAATCTGGCATACACATTCATCCTTTTTGAATGATAATTTGAAGAGAACTCACCTGTTACTACTGTTGGTGCACCTGTTGGTAAGGGCTGAAAGCAAGAAGAAAAGCTGACAATGTTCCCTGGACAAATGTGTCTATATCAGCAATACAGTAAATTACATCACATATGAAGTTGAAGATAAAATAGCATTATAACATTTTGTTCTTTTACTCACCATTACCGAAGGAGGCCAAAGACCCAAAATATTCACCAAGAGAAAGGCTTGAAAGTACATCCTCTCAGTGTTTTTCCTGGATCAAGCAAGAATAATGTGTCAAATAAATTTAAAAGATTAACAAAAAAGATCAAATAAAATAAAAGATCCAGTGAACAAAGTTCTAGTTGTTCCTGGGCGGAAGTTATATCACTGCTTTACAGATTGACTAGAAGTTCAAAGAAGTAAAATAAGTCTTTTTTTTTTTCTATTGTCCTATCAGTCAAGCGCAAATGACTGGGTTGCTATGTTTTAATCATCAAATGATGTCAACATAATATCTTGGATTAAAATGATTAAAAAAAAAAAAGATATGTAAATGCATAGAAGAACCTGAAATACCTGGATCTTTCAAAAATTAGACTGTTTAATATTCAGTCAGCTTCTGATGGAGATGAGTCCTATAGCATGTTCTGTCTCATCTAAGCTCAGATGTTCAAAATGTGCACCTTTATAGAGTATACGTAATATCTACGTAAAGGTGAAGCATTTTTCCATGTAGCTACTTCCTCATTCTGAGCATCAAAAGCCAGCTTTTGTGCTAAAGCACCATTGTTGTAAACCACACCTTGTTGAAAAATGTGTTTCCTTCTGCTTTGTCCTTACTTTGATTCCATCGCTGATCTTTAAAAAATCTATCATCAAGTAAAGGTCAATTAGAAACCAACTGGTGCAAATTGAAAAAATAGCTAACCCTTAAAAGGCTAAACAAATGTGTCACTTTAAGCAACCTAAAACACAGTTTCCACTCAAGCAAAAGAGCAGATCACATCATCGCCGATCAGCGACATTGTTAAAATATTTGAAAGAAAAACACCCCCCCCCACACACACACACAGGATAACCTGAACAACCAAAATAACTATCAGTGGTGTACCTGAGCACTGAGTGATAAACTTTTTTTTTGTCCTCAGAATAACCTCTCACTCATTATCTAAGCTGCTTATCTTAATTAGGGTAGCGAGGGGTGCTGGAGCCTATCCCAGCATTCATTGGGCGAAAGGCAGGAAAACATTCTGGACAGGTCACCAGTCCAGACACACAGACAAACACATTCACACCTAGGTGCAATTTAGTATTTCGCCTGACCTGCATGTCTTTGGACTGTGGGAGGAAACTGGAGCTACCGGAGGAAACCCATGCAGACACGGGGAGAGCGTGCAAACTCCACACAGAAAGACGTTCCACTGAAAATGAAAATTGGATCTGAATTAATATTCCCTGTGTCCATGTGTCATGAATTCAGTTTTCTGGGTAATCTTAATCCCTTAATTGCAATTATGCAGGCAGTAGGAGCAATGCTCAGTATTTATCAGATCATGTGGACTGCTGACCAAGTGAAATGCTGATCTTTATCTGAAAATTAACAAATTACATTATAAAAGTTAAAGGAAAGGTCATTTGTCACTTCTTCTTAAAAACATCGTATGATATCCTGAATTCGGGACACTAGTCAGAAGGACATGTTTCTGAGAACGGAACTTAATGTCTCAAAGCATACAGTAAATATCAGTTTATTTGCATCATATGGAAATGTGCCAGAGGAAATAATGCAAAGCTTGCAGAGGGAACTGTTGATGTTTTAAATCATATATTTTCATATTGGTGCTGGAGCAATTTTATTTTAATATACATTAGATGAATGTTGAGTCGTGAATAGATATAGAGTAACTTGAATAGTTATAGACTAACCTGGTTATTGTACTTAACCAAAGAATAATTTATTATAGTATAACTTAATCATTGTACTTGGCTTTAAGGATCGGGTTCAACATTCAACATTTTTGGTGAGTCGTTTTAGACCAAAAACGGGTGTGCAATAGGCATTGTTCTTTTTTTTCTTTTAGAGCATTTCTAAAGAAAAACGAGGAGGACTGCTTTATTCTCTCACGGTCTTCACATCTCACACGCGTTGACACACATGCTCAGTCATTTACTGTTGCGTATGTTCCATTCTTCTGAAATGAAGCATAAAGCTACAGTAATCTCAGACTTGAACCTGTCCTACAGGTGTTGAAGACACGCTGAGTGAAGTGACCAGAGAAAGATACAAATGCCATATCAAGCCCTCACTATCAGTGTTACACAAGAAAGTTTACTGCTGTTAAGGGGGAAATATTTTGCTTATTTAACAGAAACTGTCATTGTGCCATTTGCTGGGGGGAGCGGGGGTGACTGGGGGGGATTTCCCCGCCTCTGGTCTATATATCCCTGCCTCTGTTGAATTATTTTTATCCTTGATGGGGACAAAATTTATACCCTACCTCATAGTGATTAATGCTACTCTACCAACTAGGGACAAAATTTATACCCTACCTTATAGTGATTAATGCTACTCTACCAACTGGGGACAAAATTTATACCCTACCTCATAGTGATTAATGCTACTCTACCAACTAGGGACAAAATGTATACCCTACCTCATAGGGATTAATGCTACTCTACCAACAGACCATATAAAATATCTAAAAAGAAAAAAAAAAAAAAAATACGTCTGAGTAAAGCGCTGCAATATGAGAACAGTCTATAGTGCAAACAGCAATGAAATCAGAGGTGGTCTATCACCGTTAGTGCTCGTGTTTGAGTGACAATAGAGATGACATTGCAGCCACATGATGATCCTGGTTCCACTGGCCTTGATCCATACACGGCTTTTCAGAATGTCACCAAGAACAAATAGTCTATTTCAGCATGAAAACTACAGCTAGCTAGCCAAATGAGAGAAAAATGAAAGGGACTCAGAGCAGCATGTCCTTGTATTTTACAGGACCCTCACAAAAAAAAAAAATCATTAGAAATATTACAACTAAGAATGATGGGAACACCTAGGCTGACTCAAAGGATGTGACCAAAAAGTTTTAAGATTTATTTAATGAATACAAATGTTTCACCCCCCCCCCCCCAATTTTTTCACTAATCATACCCTGGAAACTGTGTTTTATATTTATGTGTTCTTGTCTGTCATTACTTACTTTTATAACACAGAATGACAGTGGAAACCCAGACAACCAGAGTAGTGGAATGTACAATGATTTGCTGATATGCGCATAAAATCAGCTTTTAATTTGAAAACCAGTAAACCATGTAAACTAGTGGGAAAGAGATACCCTCAGTTAGATTCTGTTTGTTAGATTCATGAAGACAAATTGGGTAAAGTTTAAACGGAAGGGAAATCTTGGCCTTAATGACAAATCATGTTTGTACCTCAAAATGATTACATGCAAAAAGAAATATAAAGAATTCTCTACAAAGAGGCCAACATAAAATATTTTCTTCCTGTAACCTAAATGCAAATTAGCAATAGACACAACATTCCACTGTGACGGCCTCCGCTCTGTACTTGTGTTGTGTGCAGGTTGGGTATCAGAGTGGAATGGCTGTCCTGGTTGATACTGGGCACCTGGGTGTTCTGATCCCCAGGTGTATAAAACCCCAAAGGGAACTGATGGTTACCCACTCCCCCCTCCATCTAAACACTTTCTGTTTCTCTCTTCCTCAGGTCTCCACCATTTGGTTCCTGGGGATTTTGGTAGCTGCATTACAACACCCCCACACTTCTCTAACACACATCCATACCTTGCCTACACTACTGATACTGCTGACTACCAGTCTAATCGTTAAATTATGGGTGTTTTTTTCTTTTATAATAAATTTGCTTTGTCCTTAACGTGATCTGTGCATGGTCTGCCCTCTTTTTTGTCACCTCCTTTCAGCCAAGTTGTGACACCACAGTGCTTGTACCGATGCTGTACCTTTACAAGCAATAGATTTTGACCTTTAACACTGTATTTATACCCCAATATGTCTAAACTCTTCATAAGTTTCTTGTGAAGGACTGCCAGCACAGAACTGTCCACTGTGTATTGTTCTGGCAGTCAGCGTAGCAGCAACAATACCAAAGTCACAGGATTCAGCCCTGGAGATGAGAATGACAGAACATTCTCGCGTCCCTGTAGAATTTCAAGAGAAAATTTTTTTTTAGATAAATGATTTGTAATACATTGTTTGAAATGGGAACAATTTTGTTACTTCTGAACCATTTGTAACATTAGTTGTGTCTTATTTTCTTTTGATCTTCACATTTTTTGAGACTTGTTTCAAGAGTACCTTAAGTAGTATTAACACAAAAAGTGCAAATATCTGAATTTGCCATCTTCTCATTCAACATATTTTCATCTCTGTGACCCCAGAAAGACCCATATTCAGAGCAAAAAAGCTGAATTCCCAGTGATGTTTTACAAAGCAGGGTGGTAGTTATCTCACTGAATTCAGAGTTATCCAACCTAAACTCTTCAAATATAGTTTAATGAAGCAAACTTGACAGATATTTAGATAAATGCTAACCAATAAGGCTTAATAAATGTGCTTAGTAGTAAGATCATTCAGTCTTAGTCTGACTTTACGGAGCATTGTTCAAAACAGGTGCCTCAGAAATCACATTCATATTATAAATCAGATGCAAACAATCAAACAAAAACAGCAAGCAGTATATTTTCATTTTTGAAGAGCTGTGTTGCCATGTAAATAAGAGCAAAGAGAAACTTCAATACTGAGTTCGTTCAATTTTCTTTCAAGTTGTTATTTCAAATAGAACCATGACCTAAAAACCAAGGTACAAAGGTTTAATGGTGAACAGCTTGCAACCATTATTGTACTTCTAAAAAGTTGAATGCTTTTTTGCTGTAATACTAACACATTGCATAGTATTAGGAATATTTCTACCAGTAACTACATTGTAAAATTAGTGCTCTGCACATTACTCTTAGACAAAAAGTTATTTTGCCTTATCAGTATCTGAATGCGCCCTGCGATGGACTGGCAACCTGTCCAGGGTGTTTCCCTGCCTTTCATCCTATGAGCACTGGGATAGGCTCCAGCACCCCCCCGCAACACTAATTATGATAAGTGGCTTTGAAAATGAGTGAGAGAGTGAGTATGTTAATGCACATGTGACATGACCTTTTAAACCTAAGCTGGGTTGGCTTGATTAATTAGCCTGCAATCCCTTAAATCGTTTATATTGTACATTCAAAACAGCTAACTTTTCCTCAAACTTTGTTTGCTTGCTTAAACAGTGCTCTGGAGTAAATGAGTCCTAAATAATGTAAACCAAGACTGAATGCAGCTCTGTAGAGTGAATCAAAAATTGATATTTAAGGGAACTTTGTTCCTACAGGCCATAACTTCAGCAAAGAAACATAGAAAGACACAGACAAAAGAAAGTGAAGGGAATATGGAGAGAGAAGAAAATTAAAGATCGTCTGTATTACCTTGCATCTTCTGTTGTTATTGTTGCCAGTGCTGTTGAAGATGCTGATATGAGTGGTGTTCTTACTGTTGGGTATAATGTCAGTATCGGTATTGCTTGTGATGACATTGTTGTTCACTGTAGTGTTGTTGTATGTAGTTATGACAGTGGTGATGAGGATGCTGATGTTGGGGATGAAGTTCATGGTGTTGTTTAAGATCACAGTGTTGTTGACATATACATTCTTTTAAAAACAAGAGTTTCACCTTTAAAAATTTTCCATCTATGACGAAGGTGGCTAGATACAAAAAGACCAAATGTGGGACAAGTAGTAAATTTGTGTGGGACAATGAGGGACATGTTACCAACACTAAGAAGTGACTTAAAACTTTGATATAATTTCTATCTAACTGAGTAAGGAACATTTGCATTCTGCCTTTTGACTCGTTAATACCTGTACTTTGTCCTCTTGTTGATTTCACAGCATACCAGTTAGGCCATGAAAGATACAGGCTACAGCTTTTGCTATATGAAAGATATGATGAGCACAGTGCTGTTTGTCAACCCAAAGGCACACTAATTTTGCAACATAACATGTCTTTATTAATAGACACCCCACATGCATTGGACATTACAGGACCATCAAAGGCAACTGTCCTTAAGCAGCAGGCATCATGCGGCTCAAGTATATACTCCTGACCAAATCCAACTATAAGAATAAACAAGGCTCAAATTGAGATTTTATGCAAAATAAAACAATTGGAATACAAATCTTTATATCAAACCAAAATCTCTATTGGATGAATAGCAGGGTCAGAAGGCATGGAAGAACATTTTCTTTTCTTTGTGGCCATGATGCCGCCAGGTAGCCTTTACCTTCATGTCTACAAAGTTTGTGTAAGTTTGGTTTTTGTGATGTAGCAGAGGAGTTATCTGGCCCCATGTCTGCATAGTTTGATTGATGGCCGTCACCGCCTTTTGATGACCGCACTCACTGCTCTCTTCTCAGCCAATGGATGAGAGCCAGGCTTTTAGAAAAGCTTGGCTATGTTGCATTTGTGTGAGCCAGGTTGCTGCTTTTGACATAGTGTTTCTAAATAGAGTAGACACTATGCCGCAACGGCATAAGCGGCTCATGTGCCGGGCAGGTAAAAGAATGCCTCCATGTGTTCTTATTTCTGACATTTAAAAACCAAATGACCACCGAAAATGCGAGACATTATCTCAGTATGTGGGACAAAGGGTCAAAATGCTGAGCAGTACAATGCAAAGCGGGACGCCTGGGAGCAGAACATTTTCTCACATATTTGTTTGTTTCTTTGTTTGGGCTCAATGATTTACATACATTTTCTGCTCTGCGTTGTTCCTTATGGCCATAATGCAGGAAAGTAAATAAGCGAGAAAGAGAGAAAATGAGAATAAAGGAGAAAGCAAAGGACTCAGAGGGAAAACAGAGTGAGAAAGAGTGCCTTATCTTGACTCCTCTTTAGTTCTATCAAAATCAGTGGCGTTGGCATGTAGATCCCTTGAAGCTGAATTGGTATTGTTGAATAATGAGTTATAGGGTTTAAAAAACTGTAGAAAGTGGCATTCAGAAGAGACTAATACTGTTAAAAAGAGCCTGGTCTTGTGAAACAGACATTAATCACAGATATGGTGAAAAGAAAAATCAATATTCCACACATTAATTTTATAATCCTGCAAAACGTCTCTACAATGCAGTTAAGTGAACAGTTACAAAGTCACTATCCATGACCACACTTCAAACTGCAAGTAAACCTGAGAAAGGAGACATAGAGTGAAACTGAAAAACACTGAGAGGGACTACACACGGACTTTACCTGAGTCCTCTTTATTCAAAACATATTGTTGAAATGGGGCTTAGTATTTGACTGATGCTTTAATCTGGGGCAAAGAAGAATAATGACTGACACGCAATAGTCATTTACTGTTTACAAAGCAAATTTAAGGCATCCTATAGGTTAATTACATCACTTCATCATCTCTGTCAGCACCATCTTAAGATTCATATCATTTTCTTATGAATACCAAACAGAAATAAAAAGAATCCCATCTTATGTGAAAATTGTGCAAGTCTTCTGTAATTGTCTCAATATTTTTGAGATATTTCTGTTATTGTCTCAGTGTTTTTGAAAATCAACAAAAAGTAGAAACAAAAGCAGAAGGCCATAGTCTTATTGTCTAACAAGAAAGACCTAAAGTCTGGCTCCTAATTAACTGCATGCTGCATGTATTCAACCCAGTGTGTCCAAGTTATACATACAATACACCTGTGTGTGTGTGTGTGTGTGTATATATATATATATATATATATAGTAATCTAGCAGAATAACACAATAGAGAATTTACTGAACACTGAAGCAGGTAGATACAATCACAATGACATATTAATCATGAGCTTAGCCAGCATGTAATGCACAGAGTCAAAACAAGTCACAGCTACTAAAACATTAGACTGTAAACAATTACACATGAAAGAGTTCCATCTTCCATGTCATGCCATGTCAAATTTCTGGCCATTTTGCATATACCAGCCGATACACTTGCATGGATGATGAGGAGTACGTGCGAGGGCAAGTACAGTAACTACACCTATAGGCTGAGCACACACATACCAAACAAACAATCTTGATCCTGACCTTGCACATTCACATCAGTTAAGCTGTACCGCAGTGATGCTTAAAAAAGCCTGTGGCAGTGGAATTCCAGCACATATTGACGTAAAAAGTCTCTCATTTGTTTGTGGATGTAGTTTGGAAGAAAAAGAAAGTTGATCATGTTGCAGATACTGAGTGTGTACCTGGGAATCAAACCTGGGACTCTGGCTTGAAAGCCCAGTGCCTTACCCTGGTGGCACCAAGTGCAAGACCCAAATGTAGAAAGCAAGGCAAAAGTAATACAGTTAAAGTGATTTTTTTTAATGGGCAGAGGTATCCAAGAGAGTCGGGTAAAAATCAATAAACAGTTCCAGGCAGAGGTAAAACCCAGTAAGCAGAGATATCCAGTAAACAAATCAAGAGAAAACGGCAGGCAGAATCTTAATCCAAAAACAGAGGTTCAACAACAGAGAACAATCCAAGAAAACACACCGAGCTTACTACAAGGCTTGAACATGAATTGTACACCAGATAACTCAAGACTGAGCAACTGAAGAAAACAAGAGGCTTAAATAGACAGACAGTACAAGACACATGCGAACTAAAGAGGCACAAAACAAAAACTGAGGACACCACATGGCCAAAAAAAGAACTACACTTCCCAAATACGTGACAGAGTAAGCATCTAAATCCACCAATACACTGTAATACCTGAAGTTAATGCCTCATTCCAAACAAACTGAAATAACAAATAAGAAATAAATGAGTATTACAGTGAGTATTAATTTTACTGTGTTCTCTTAAGAAATGCACCATGGCTATGTTCCAAAAGACACTATTTTTACATTTACATTTACTTTTTTTCAGTTTACCCAGAGTGATTTCCAGTTAAGGCAAAAATCCAAACTAAGCATGTAGCCACTGAGAAGCTGCCTGTGGTATACGAGCTACAGTAGGGTGACCAGATGTCCTCGTTTTCGAGAGACAGTACCCGTTTTGGTGGGCTGTCCCTGGCTGGCGGTAGCTGATTTATAGGAATACAGTCTATTCAGATGTGATCTACAAATATAGTGCATCATTTTTAATTTAACATATTTAACATGCAATTTGTTTAGCAGGCATCAAGGGCTAATGTGGGCTGCCTCTGTAACTTGTTTTGCAAATTGTGGATTGAGAATATGACCTGGCCTGAGGAAAAAAAAAAAAAAAAGTTCAGTCAGAAGATTTTCTTTTTTTTTTTTTTCTGCTTTAATCCCTGAAGGGAAAGTGGAGAAGAAGGAGGAGAAAGACTGTATAAGAAGAAAAATGAAGGAGACAGAGGGGGAAAGGCAAAGAAATGATTACACAGCCTTCCAATTTGTTATTCTAGACAATAAAATACGAAGATGAGGTGAGCAATCGGAATCTGTTAACCAAAGTATTTTATCTAATACTGTACTATTTATTATTTATTATTTAAGATTGGACAGGAAGAAGAGGAGAGTGAGAAGGAAAAATTAAGGCAGTAAAAAGAGTGAAGTGAGGAAAGTGAAGAATAAAGTGGAAAGATAAAGAAAGGCAAAAAAACCTGTCCCCCTTTTTTCATTTCATAGATAAAAACATTGGATATTTTAAATGATGTATTGACCGCCAAACTGGAAATGTCCCCAGTCTTCATTTCAGAAATCTGGTCACCTTATGCTACAACTAAGTTCAGTGTAACAACCTCGCCTCGCCCCTCGCCGGTTTCAGCCATTACTCATTTTTTTTACTAATCACCAATCTGATCACCCTCCTTCTGCACACCTGCCCTCACTTTAGTTTCTGATTATTCCCCTCACTATGTAAACCCCTCCGTCGGATCAGTCGGTGTGAAGTCTACACCTTCCATGTGTTTAATGAGCCATCTCATGTCATTGTTCCAAGGTTTGCTTGGTTGTCTGTTAACCCATTTTTGCACTCTTTCTTTGGTCCCCTGTTAACCCCGTTTGAGTTGAGCGTCTTTCTGTTTGTTTTCGTGTCATTAAAAATCTTCAGTTCACTGCACTTGTGTCCAGCACTGTTGTCCTTCCTGACAGATATCTTCTACAGCTTTTTTTAAACCCTATGACTCATTACTCAAAAATGTCATTTTATCATGTAGAGATCTCAGCGCCAACCCAACTGATTTTGATATGAGTAAAGAGGAGTCGAGGTAAAGCATTATCTCTCCCTCTGTTTTCTCTGAGCTCTTTGTGTTCTCCCGTATTCTCACTTTCTTTTCTCTGTCTTTTCCTCATGGCCAGAAAAAAAAAAACACTTTGCAGCAAATACATGATAAAATGTGTGGAGTATATAAATTATTGAGCCTAAACAAAGAAACAAACAAATACATGAGGAAATGATCTGCTTCAAAATAATCTGCCCCAAATATATTTTCTTTGTATGTTTGATTTTGCTTCTTGTTTATCTCACAGAAAGGAACAGAAGAGAGGGTGAAAAATTTGCTTAATATGCTCTAAATGTTGCACTTGGTGTTACATTATCAGATGAGTACAGATCATCAGATTGTCCTAAGGTGACTACTTGTCTTCAGAGCATTTGAAGGGCTCTGTGTTGGGCATGATTAATAATATATTTAGAGATCACATGTAGATTTGTGTAAGAATAATATCTGAGTGAAATCAAAAGATTCTTGTTCATTTAAGACTCTGTGCACTTGTTACATTGATCACATTTCCCCCCCTCTGATACAAAAAGAAATAATGTCAAAAATCTTTTGAGCAATTCAGGCTGAAACATGTGTCAGGATCATCTACAGGAAAACTGAAGTTTACCTCATCACAGTTCAAAAGCTTGAAGCCTAAGGCTGATTTCAATCATTCTTAACCATGAAAAGTATTTGACACTCTCTTTCTCTTTCCCTCTCTCTCTCTCTCTCTCTCTCTCTCTCTCTCAGAAAAATTACTGAGTTCAGAGGCATAATTACACATTAAGGAATGCAGTCTTTTTGGTCTTCACTCGCGTGTCTTGGCAGTTCCAGTGTTGAAAAGGCACAGAGGCATCATTGCATGTCTGTCTGGTTTTCACTCAGCCTGATTTGGCAGTTCCAGAGAAGTGCACACATGATTTTCATTTTCATAAGGAAAAGCAGAAATATTTATAATGATAAGGATAATAACTCATTTATTGTTATTCCAACATTTTCATATTTTCCAGTGTGCCATGGGACAGGCCACCAACAGAATTGCTCAGAGTCATCAGGTTTTCTGTGATTGCTATCAGTTAAGTAATAACTAATACATTTTTAAATAACCACCCAAAACTGGTAGCTCCACTACATGCCCCTTGAAGCAATTAAAATAAATAAACAAATAAACAAATAAATAACTAAATAAATAAATAAATAAAAATAGAAAGTGGAAGAAGAAACATAGAAAAAACATTCAAAGTTGGATTTTAGGCATATAAAGGAAAGAAAATTGCAGAGGTAGCTTTTCTTTGATACCACTGACACTGTTCTCACAATGACTATGTGAATGTATTTGAAATGCAATCTTCATATTTATTCATTGCTCTCAGAATGAATCAAACTGCAGATAGTTCTCTGACAGTTCTGGTCTTTCCAACTTGTTCACTTCTATTAATAATGCTCTCTTTTCTTTTTTCTTTATTTCTTTTTTTTTAAGACTTTTTGTAATGAGGAAATAACCAAGCTGAAAAACAAGTATCAGTCTACAATTAGGAAACTTCTCTCCAACTGATCTAAGATAAGACTGAGCAAATTCAGGGAATCTTCTATATCAGAAATCATTTTGGGATATCCAGGGGGGACACAAGCCCAATTCCAGGGCTCTATGCACAAAAACGTCCTATTTAATCTTGTAATTACAAATTCGCAAACTTGAGCTACAGTAAAATGGTTTAAAAAGTTGAACACTGGAATGTATGAAAGAAAGCTTCACATAGTACCATTATCATTGTTGTAGCAACCATATTATTATTGCAGAAGTCACAGTCATGGCTCAGTGCTATAAACCCATTTTGAACCTTTTGGTGTGGGATTATGTATGCTCTGTGAATAAACTTGAAATTGGTGCATTGACTGATCAAATTTTTTGAAGTGAGATCTAGGTTAGCTTAGACTTTCTCCCAGCTCAGCTCATGTCCCAAACATGAGTGTGAGTGTTCCATGGCACCCTTGAAAAGCGTTGTTGAAGGCATCTAGATCAGATACTGCATTCCTTTCCCTTTTCTTAATTGTATAAACAGTTGCTTTGGATTCATTTTCTTCACGTCTGAGCGTAATATCCAGACTCTTTAATGCAAATGTGGCAAATATATTGTGTTTAGTTGGACAGAAAATGAAGCCATGACTCTGTGAACATACTTTGGCTTTTGTTTAATACAGCAAGAATGTTGAACTCTCACACTCAAATGCCAAAGTTGCCTTTGGCCAAGCATGATAATCAAGTTATTATATGCAGTTTAAAGAACAATAACTGGTTTTAAAGTGACCTTTAATTTTCCAAAGACCATTAAGACTGAACTTCGTTACAAGGTGTGGTCTAGAATTAGGAGCTCCAATACACCAAGTTGGTTTTTGATGTCCAGAATGAGGAAATAGTGATGTGTAGAAATATTTCAGTGTCACGCACAGTTTATGTGCTTTATAAGTGTTCACACTTCAAGTACCTTAGCTCAGTTGAGACTGAACAGGTTCAAGCAAACTTTTAAAGACACTACTTCTCCCGCTGATGTTATAATCCAATAGGCCACCAACCCTGTCTTAGCTTGCTGTTTTATCACTGCCGGCACAGCTATAAACACAGATGCTTTTGGTTCGGCGTTTGCCGCATTAATGAGATTTAAAACAAACAAACGGAAGTCCTAAAAGCCGTGAGCTACCGGTGTCGCGCCATATCACGTGACCGCAGTAGACCCACCTGACACACCTAACACCTGCTACTGTGAACACCTCCCCCCGTCACCTGTAATTGTAAAGTAAAAATTCCTGGATTCAGATATCTGTCTCTTCCATCAACAAGTTCCCATTAAACCTATAACAATAACAGTAATACCACTACAACAGAAAGAAAGCTAACAGCATCAGCCCTTTTAACAACATCTCTAACAACACCAGCAACCACCAAGAACAATGGCGTCACCAACTGCTAAATAAGCCATGTAAGCAGAGACTGTACTGCAGTAGATGACTTAGGGGGCAAAAACGTGTACATTATGATTAGGTTTAGGGCTGGGTGATATAGCTCAAAAAACTATCACGACAAAGTGTTTCTTTTCAGACTATTTCAATAATTACTGATAATTGTTAATGATCTATTTTGATTGATTACAGGAGAAAAAAAGGCTGCATTTAAGTACTTTATTTTGCACGATGGAGTATTGGGACACATTGAGAAAAAAAATTCTGAGATTTCGGCCATAAGGTCGTAGTTGTAAATTAGGAAAAAATCATAAAATTATGAGAATGAAGTTGTAATTTAATGAGAATAAAGTCATAATATTTCAAAAAAGATACTTTACAAGAAAAAATCTAAATAACAAAAGGCAATTTCCTCCAAGTCCGTGTAGTTCTTTCTTTGGAACAGACACAGTTTCTTGCACAATCTTTTCAAAGTCCTAATGCTTATGATAATGTGGTGGTGATGTGCCAAAAGGTTGTTTGGGGTTTATTCATGCAACCGAATTTTGTGTATTCCTTATGTGCTTTCCTGGTGGTTTACATTTAAGGTATTAAGTGAAACCATCGGACATTCTATCGAACAGATTTCTTATTCCTATTGATGAAGTGTCTATCGCGGTACATATAACAGTACAAATCACTATCATTTTAGCTCCCAAGCCTAAGGTTACAGTTAAAACTAAGGGGACGATAATTTTATTTGAGGGGGCGGTAATTAGTCTTCTTCTTAACAGTATTAATAATTAATCTGTGGTGAAATGTCCTTTTTCTACAGTTTTTTAAACCCTGTAACTCATTATTCAGCAATACCATTTTACCATCAAGTATGTCACGGTCCCTGAATGAAACAGTGAAGAAGCACTTTAAATGATTTTATTAAAGATGAAAGTATTAAAATGCCCATTTTAAACAATGTTCTGAGACAAAAAAGTGTCCAGTGCTGAATAAAGTATTTTGCATAGAAGAATTGAGTGGACTATTTTGTTTTCAACAAGAGGCATTGTCTACCAAAACTTAATGATTAACTTCTTAATGACTACATTATTAAGCAATTGAACCAAATGAAACAAAACTCTGGCTTTCAGAGAAAGCAAAACACTAAATGGCCACCAGAGGGAGTGATAGAGAACCAAGATGTACAGTGTCGTATTGTGTTTTTATCAAACGACATTGCATGCCAAAACTTAAGACCTAAATTGCAGAAAGAAAGCAATATCCCTAAATAAATGAATAAATGACTGAGATACTAGAATGATAAGTACAGTGCCAGTATCAAAGCAAAAAGAAGCATCACTGCAGATGGGACCATGTAGTTAGCCGAACTACAAAAGATGTCCAGGCATTCACTGAAAATGAGCACAAAACACACACTTTGTCACAGTTTAGTATAAAAATGGACATTTATGTATACACAACCACTCATACTCATAGGTTTTCCTGAACTAAAGAAAAATCTCATAGTTCATAATTTTTGACTGGACCTAATCGTCATGATAAACAATGAGAAATGGAACATGAAGTTGTACAGCTGGAGAAAAACTGAAAGCCAGGTGAGATACAGTACCTGCCAGGGTTTGGCGTAGATGGTGTCTCCCTAAAGACAATAATGTCACCAAGAGGAAACAGCATATTTTTCATATTCATGTGTCTCTGCCTTATTGTTCTTTGATTAGGAAGAATGAATTTGCTGTTTTGTTGTCTGGAATAGCTTCAAACAGTGTTAAATTATGATATAATAAGCCCATTAGTTGATGTATGAAAGTTTAAAAAATCATTAACACCAGTGATGTCCTTTGGTCTATGATGTCACTGTGAATTCCCTCCTAGATATGGATGTCTTTAACTCAGTAAATAAAGCATGAGCTGATTTACACTAAAGTTAATTAAGGCAGAAATGATTGGTCTTGCTCTGCCACACTAAATCATCATCTCTAAATAAATACCATAACGTAGGATTCAGTCAGTTTTCTTTGAAACGATCTTATTATTTTGCACATGGATTCTCCTCTTAATCAATACATACTGTATATATAACAGAATCCATTATATTTGTTTTATAACGATAATTTGTTTATTTCATATGCTGTTGGAGCCTCAAAAGTCATTATTAAAACCTTGTGTAGTTTGTTTGTTTTTGGACGAAACAGTTGTAATTACAGGTAGAACTATGGGAAAACAGCCCGTGTATTTATGATGCAAACATAAGCAAATTCCTTTCACTTGTAATTACAAGATAATTATAACAGCTGGATTTAAAAAAAAATTATTTACCTTGTTGTCGTAGGTGGGGTAGTGGTTGTTGGATTCCTGTAGAAAGAAAAAGACAAATTTTCATCTTCATTGTTTTTCAATCTTCACTGTGGATTTACATGCAAGTTGACTGGAACAAACTCATGGATGAGTGAGTGAATGAATGAATGAATGAATGAATGAATGAAGAAATAAATGGCATTTTGTTTCAGACTACCTTTAAAAAAATGACTTTCTTGGTGTTTTTTGGTCTTTTGGTGTACTGGTGTTCAAATATACTATTCAATTTATGAATTAATCTCCAAAATATATGTGAGATAATATTCTTTTTTTTCCTCCAAAGTAGAGAGTCTTGTTTGGCTAAAAGTGTGAATACTTCTTTTAGTAAACTACTTTGCAAGTAAAATATCAGCCAGGTTGAATGCAGTGGAAAAGCAACTTAATCATCCCATGACAGTCAGCACAAATTTTGGAATGCAATAATCCATTATGAGACAAGAGGATGTGTACAGAGATGATATTGAGTCAAATAAATTAAAAAGTTACAGAATCACTGATCAAATCCTCATTTTCCATCTCACTAAAGATGACTCAGTTTGGATGGACCAAATATGTCTGAGTGTTCTTCTACACCAGAGATCTTCAACAGGGGGTCCGCAACCCCAAGGAGGTCCTCAAAGTTAGAACAGGGGGTCCACCAAATTATTAGATCCCAAACTTAATTTTCTTCCAACAATTAAAATATGTCAAAATCTATACATTAACACAAATACAACCAATAATAAGCAAAGATAAATCTTTTTATCTTTCACCTATTCAGATCACGTCAGTACAAGTAATGTAAGTCAAAATTGTGTATTCCTGATTTTCCTAAATAAAAAAAGACTTACAAAAAACATAAATATATGAATCTGTCAATAATTATTTTCTTAATGGCTTAGAATTGTATACACCATTACAAAGTCCTTTTGTGCATGGCACTATAGTCCGCTCTGCACATTATTGTTGGCCCAGTTTAATAAGCGACACAATTTTATATGATATGCAATAGGGGGTCCCTCCACTGTGTTTCTATCTGCCAAGGGGTCCTTGGCCTGAAAAACGTAGTAGACCTCTGTTCTATACCAATGTTTGTTTGTTTGTTTGTTTGTTGGTTGCATGGCTGGTTGGTTGGTTTGCTTATTTCTTTGTCTGTTTGTTTGTTTTGTTATGTAATAGTTGTAATTACAGGTAGAACTATGGGAAAACAGTCTGTGTGTTTAATATGCAAACATAATCAAACATAATTAATTTCACTTGAAATTATAAGATAATTATAACAACTGGGATAAAAAAAATGCATTTACCTTGTTGTCGTAGGTGGGGTAGTGGTTGTTGGATTCCTGCAGAAAGAGACAAGTTTTATAAATTTTCATTGCGGATTTAAACATGGCAGTATGGATCGCCTTGCACATTAATGTTTGCCTTGTTTAATAAGCGACACAATCTTATATGATATGCAGTAGGGGGTCCCTCCACTGTGTCTCTATCAGCCAAGGGGTCCTTGGCCTGAAAAATGTAGAGCATCTCTGTTCTACACCAGTGTTTGTTTGTTGGTTGGTTGTATGGCTGGTTGGTTGGTTTGTTTGTTTGTTTGTCTGCTTGTTTGTTTTTAGATGTAATAGTTGTAATTACAGGTAGAACTATGGGAAAACAGTCTGTGTATTTAATATGCAAACATTAGCAAATTAATTTCACTTGAAATTATAAGATAATTATGACAACTGGGATAAAGAAATGGATTTACCTTGTTGTCGTAGGTGGGGTAGTCGTTGTTGGATTCCTGCAGAAAGAGACAAGTTTTACAAATTTTCATTGTGGATTTAAACATGGCACTATGGGTCGCCTTGCACATTAATGTTTGCCCGGTTTAATAAGCGACACAATTTTATATGATATGCAATAGGGGGTCCCTCCACTGTGTCTCTATCAGCCAAGGTGTCCTTGGCCTGAAAAACATAGAAGACCTCTGTTCTACACCAATGTTTGTTTGTTGGTTGGTTGGATGACTGGTTGGTTGGTTTGCTTATTTCTTTGTCTGTTTGTTTTTAGATGTAATAGTTGTAATTACAGGTAGAACTATGGGAAAACAGTCTGTGTGTTTAATATGCAAACATAAGCAAATTAGTTTCCCTTGAAATTATAAGATAATTATGACAACTGGGATAAAGAGAAATATATTTACGTTGTTGTCGTAGGTGGGGTAGTGGTTGTTGGATTCCTGCAGAAAGAGACAAGTTTTACAAATTTTCATTGTGGATTTAAACATGGCACTGTGGGCCACCCTGCACATTAATGTTAGCGACACAATAAGCGACACAATTTTATATGATATGCAACAGGGTGTCCCTCCACTGTGTTTCTATCAGCCAAGGGGTCCTTGGCCTGAAAAACGTAGAAGACCTCTGTTCTATACCAATGCTTGTTTGTTTGTTGGTTGGTTGTATGGCTGTTTGGTTGGTTTGCTTATTTCTTTGTCTGCTTGTTTGTTTTTAGATGTTATAGTTGTAATTACAGACAGAAATTTTCATCTTCATTGTTTTTCAATCTTCATTGTGAATTTACTTGCAAGTTGACTGGAACATAATCATCGGGTGAATGAATGAATGAATGAATGAATGAATGACATTTTGTTTCAGCTATATGGCTTAAAAAACATGACTTCCTTGGTGTTCCTTTGGTCTTTTGGTGTAATGGTGTTCAAACATAATATTCAAGTTATCAGTTAATCTCTAAAATATATGTAAAATAATAATCTTTTTTATTGTTGCTACTACTTTGCAAGTAAAATATCAGCCAAGTTGAATGCAGTGGAAAAGCAACTTAATCATCCCATGACATGACATTTCAACACAATTTCTCACAAATCTTCTGCCTGCTGACACTTCTAAGAGTAAAATTCAACAATCCATTATTAGACATGAGGATGAGAACAGACATGATGGTGAGTCAAACAAATTCAAAAATCACAGAACCGCTGACAATCAAATCCTCATTTTCTATCTCACTCAATATTACTCAGTTTGGATGGACCAAAGTGTCTGAGTGTTCTTCTACAGCAATGTTCTTTTCTGATGATTGTACCGTTTCACACATGGACCCTCATCAGCTTGTTCTTCTGAAGACTTTGTGAAGCTCTGCTCAGGCACAGAGGGACAAGGCAGAGAGTCCTTTTGCAGTAGTCCGGAAATATCTGAAAAAAATAGAAATAAAAAGAATGACATGATGGAATGCACATGCTCCATGCATATGTCACACAGTGAGGATGTGGGGGTGTGTATTTTTGTCTTTGTTCTTGTTTATTGTTATGTCACATGTGGATTTGGATTCTATAGTTTATTTTGAGCGGGTTGTGTGACTTTGTTTGTACTATGTCTTGTGTGTAGTGATAATTTTGCGTGCTTTAAATACATCATGCTATTTGACAATTTTTCCACAGTCATAAAAGCGGTATGAATATGTGTTGGTTTTACAGACAATACATATACAATAGCCATGATATCACTTTGCCTCAGCAGTGTGAATTACAGACTCCATTTTCCCAGATATAAATGATGGAGTAGACTGTTTTAAAAGCATTCAGATGTAATGGTATAAGTTTCTGGCTTGTTGCATCAATCTGTTTTTTTTATTTTCAAATTCTTTGTTATATTTTCTTCAAAAGCTTTGTTATATTTTAAATTGTGTAATAAATGTTATCAGTCTTTTTTGTAGTGATGTGAGGGTCGACCCATAACCCGCGGGTCAGGCAGGTTTGGGTAAGCTTACATGAGAATATCATGGGCTCAGGCAGGTCAGGTCAAAAAGTGACAAAGCAACATTCCAACTAAGTTATAGATAACTTACAAAAACATTGTGTGCAATAGGCTCTGCATTTCAGGCTCTCCAAATTGCATGCAATAGACTAGGCTGTGATTACCAGTCCGCCTTCCACCTACCCTCCACTCTCTCTGTCACTCTCTCTCTCTCCCAAACACACACACATGCATGCACCAGAGTGTGCAGGTCATCTTAGGCTCTGGCTGTCAAAAATCTGCATTACCGAACTATAAAGTAACCTACATCTTTCACATATCTCTCTGTACCCAGATTATAGTTTATAATTATAATTTATAATTGTTGCCTGGCCTAATTGTTTATCAGCAGCTTTATCAGTGTTTGGCGATTGTGGTTTTGGTCAATGACTGTGTTTTATGATAAAATGAAATAGTGCAACACTGCTGACTTTGCTAAAGCCTCCAGTTGCTCATGCAAACCTTCTTGTCTACATGAGTCTATCCTTTTTGGGCACTAACTAAGAAAACGCTATCTCTTACTCTGTGATATGGATGCCATCGCTATAGAGGCTAAAGTTGGCAGTTTGCGGGACAGCTTGGGTTCGGGTGGTTGATTAAAGCATATTTCTGCGGGTCGCACAGTGCGGGTTGGCTCTCATAACGGGTCAGGTGGGTGCGGGTATTAAAAAACCCTGACACGTCCAACAATGCCTTTGTTTTTTACTTTGGCTGATTTTGGGAAGGCACATTGCCCAGCAAAAGCCCTGAGGGGATTGCGGTCTCAGCTAAATTCTCAGTTAAAAATCTGTAATTGTTGTGAGAGACAACTATTCTGTATTCTCTGTTCTTTTGTGACTCCCCCAATGTCACACATGCTTGATCTGAGGACGACAAAGAGGTTAAAAAAACAAAAAACAAATTTTGGTTATAAAAAGGCTTTCAAAATTCTGGAGTTCAATTTTAAGGCACAGTTGTTTGCTTTTATTTTTCTCCTCAAACATGCTTGCTTCTCTTTCTCACTGTCTCCACTGAGTCGACCAAGTCTCATGAGACCAAGTCATAACTCTTACCCTGCATACTGAAGAGGAAGAAGATGTCACCACCCTTAACAAATGCTCTGTCACTGAGGTCCCTCTGATATATGAAATATCGGTAACCCCACCCATTGTTTACATAGATCGTCTCATTGTTCTCGACTATCGGAGTTCCAACATTCCGTGGGTTGTCCCAAAAATAACCACCACCTGTTCATCAATAATGGAGATAATATTATGACAATCAAAATTAAGCAAATACTGTGAAATACTGTGAGATGTAAACATTTTTGTGTGGACATAACTGTATTCATAATTGTGAAAAAAAACATGAAATACATCAATACTATAATATTTTTGTATTAGAGGAAAGTGTACAGAAAACCTAATATATAAGTGGTCCCACCATCAATATAAGTTGGGTCCGTGGTGATGCTCCTCTGATGTGACATACGTTGTTGGATGTGAGGATGCTGGTCGAGAAGTAAGAAGGTCACTTGTCTCCATGGACAAGGCCACTGCAGCTGATCATCATAGTCCCCAGACACCAGACGCACATAGATGGAAAAGTATTCCTGTTGGAGCCTTACCAATACCTGATAGCCATAGCCTTCAGGAGAGTAATACCTTGGGCTAAAGATGTCAGTACCTGGAGAATTCAAATTCCAAAGCTCCTCAAAGTTTCTTATCTGCCAAGTGTTGTGTGGACACTCAGTCTCTGACAGGTTAATATCATCCACAGAAAAACCACCAGTGGAACTTCCTGCTCCTTTATGTGATTCAAATTCAACCTGAAATGTTTTTGTAGCATTAAGGGCAACATGATGGAGTTGCCAGTAGTTGGCCGGGGTACCTGAAAGAAATGTTTTGGCACAGAAAAATCAATTCTCTAACATGCTACGAGCAGAGACGTAAAGAACTTTATCCTTAGTCCTCTGCTATACTTTGTTATAAGTGTTTACATGTATTTGACTGAATTTAAGGCTCTGCAGTTATTTATGGAAAATCTACAACAACAAAGCAACAGCAACGATGACAATGACGATGACAATGACAACAACAACAACAACAATAATAATAATAATGATAATAATAAATTGAGACTGTTGTCATTGTTATTTCACAGTTCTATTCTAATTCTAATTTCTACCTGTGATCTGGCTCATTAGTCTGCGTGTTCCATTTGCATCAGCTTCATTGTCAAACTCTCTGATCCAGATGTTGAGCTGGTCAGATTCATTCCCACTGTGGAAATAGAAGAACTGCAGACACTGAACTTTACAGTCTCTGCTTGGTGTCATTGTCCTGGTCTCCAGTTTTGCTGTGTCACCTTCCCGACCATTTGCCATGCTGGAGTGCATGAAGAATCCGGCTGAGAATGAAGAACACAGAAAAAAAATTCTGTTCATGAAAATAGGAGCAGCAGAATTTCTAGATAAATCAGCCATTGTGGAGGCCATCTGAAATGGACATCTAAAAACCTGCTGAGCACCTCTAATGTTTGTGTCATACATTCCCATTACTGAGGTGCATTTAGCATGGAATTCACAGTAAATCAATATATGTTAAAAAGTAACATAAAATTTAATTGTATCATGATTTTCACACAATAGAATTTGAAAAAAAGCTAATGGAAGGTCAGGGGGTAGGTGGGTGACTGACATTTCCATAAACAGGAAGAATTTCTGTAGAAACATCTGACCTCTGATCTGTCTGTCTTATAACTGTGTTTTAAAATAAATTTTGTTGAATTTGTTTTCACCTTAATACTCACCCCCTATGTAAGTGTGATCAGAGTGGGGACCTCCAGCGGCATTGGTCACTCTTTCCCATCCATGGTCAGAGCGAGAACAGACACTCATCTCACACAGACCCCCACTATCAAAACTGCAGTGGTCCAGGAATGAGACGGCTGCATCTGAGACAGGAAAGCCAAATCAAACCATAAACAATGAACAAATGAGTGAGGCCACTTTCATGCAACAAGGTGTATTTCTCTATGTTCAAATCCCAGCTGGCTGAAGTTATCCATATAATCTTTTGCAATAGCATAAAAAACTAGAAAATGACCATTTGATAATGACACCTCATTAATTATTTTTGTGTGGTTTTCCTAACATGAGGACTGATTAGCCAAAAAGAACTGACAAGAGAGGCCTGGTTGTTATATTTGACAAGGCAGGGTCTTTAATATTACAGGCGATCTGAGAAAGTTTATTGAAATGTTAACCAATCAAAAATTGGATGTGGTGTTATTTTTTAGTTTGATACCCTGCAAGAAAGCTAAGATGAGACAGATTCTTAGAGTGAATCATTTCTGTTGTTTATATTTACTTGACAGACTGTAGGGCAGTAATTTATTTATTTATTTATTCTTAAAGAAAACAGCATTTTTAATGTAGTTATTTTTTAACATCAATGCTGTAAAGGGAAACTGAACCATACCATGAGAAAACTTTTACAGTGGTTAATCGTTACTGTTGTCTAAATTGTTTTAAAGATTGTATAACTGAACACTTACTGCATTTATAGAGTCTGTTAAGTTCAAAGACATCATAGGAACTCATCTCCAGTCGCTGACCAATCACATCCTGGAACTCAGGCAGCTTTGTGATGATGGTGGGTCCATTTCCATTGGTGAAAGCATCTTTCCCATAGTGCATCACAGAGGTGTAGTCATATGGAGTATCCTGGGTGGTGATTTCATACTTGGTGTACTTATTGAAATTGCTAACGCTTCCTAAAGACAGTGAAGAAGACATTAAGAATAGTTCAGTCATTTGACTTTTATCTTAGGTCTCTTCAACACATTTACATACCACCAGTGTTAAGGATAACAAATGATTTAAGTCATATAATTTCGCAGACATAGAGAAACTGGGATAGTGAAAAAGAAATTTAAAATAGTTCAAACATTTGCCTTTTTATATTCAGTTCCTATAGCATGTTCACATGTTGGCATAGCATAATGTCAGTCTAAATAATTATGAATTATTTTAGTCATATAATTTTGCAAACATAGAGAAAATGAGTTACTATACCTGCCAAGATATTTTCCAAGACAATTGTGACATACTCATCTCTGTCATATCTGGACTGTTCATGGTAGAAACCCAGAGCGTGAAGAAACTCGTGTTCAACAATAGCAATGGTATCGCAAAAAGCACCAATGGAGAGAACTTGGCCATAAATAAATATTTTCCCTACATATGAGTAACACCTAGAAAATCAGAGATACAAATCACTCTGTGTGCATGATTTAATGTTTCACCTTCAGATTTATGTCTAAATGAAAAATAGATTAAATAGATCTGATATACTGTGAAGTATCTTCAAGAGAATTCAATCCATCATTTTCAAAAAGAGCTCCATTTCTCAACTATTCAGGTCAACACTTTCATACACTTGACTTAAACTGATGATTGAATTTAAATTTCACTTCTTTCGCTGTCATGCTACAACCTGGTAGCTTATGTATTTGTTTTAAATACGTGTGTGCTGGGTAGAGAGCCAACAAGTTTTTTTTTTGTATCTAACTACCATGGATGCAGGAAGTGGGAGTGCTGCAGCACCCCCTGCTTTTGCTGTATTGTTTAACTGCAATGGCAATAAACATATATATTACCGACATATTTTTTACACTAAGACTGAGCAGAGAAGGTGGGCATTTCATTTCTATGTTTGGTTTACTTATTTTCCAAACGTGTATTAACCAGTCAGATTTGTCTTTGCTGATTAAGATTGACGCACCCGCAAAGGGAAGTAATTTCTGTTACACAGACAACACGCACCACACGCATGTAGCATTGTTCAAAATGTTGCAAAAGAGAATTTCTAATGATTTCAATAACTCTAAAGTGAAACTTTCAAAAACGAGTGATGATTCAGCTTCAGTTACGGTGTCCATCCCTAACAATGGCTCCAGCTCCAACAATGGGCCTCATTGACCAACCGTTCTTAAGAGGAAATTTGTTCTTAAAACCCACTTAATCAGTTTTCTGACATTCACAGATGTTTTCTCATTTGGGATTTGTTCTCAGGTAGCAACAGAATCTATGCACACTCAAGAGCACATTTACACACATTTGAATGCTGACATGTTTGTACTAAATAATTGTTTATTATTTATCTTCTTCAATTCTGCAGTTGTATAATATTATAGGATTTAAATTACAACAATATTTTGGTCATTTATATTTTTTTCATAATTATTTTCATTATTTTACAAAGCATTATGGTCTTTTGCATTCATGCTTTTGTACTATAACAAAAAGAACAATATGAGAATATAACAGTTGTTGGAGACTGTGATATGAGAACTTTACATACACTACTTATGGGTTATCCCATCTGAAAGCAGACAGGTTGTAAAGCAGGTGTGTGAGAATCAGTCAGTTTTACTTTTACATATGAATAAATATTAAAATACCTCGACAGCGCTGACACAGCCATTGTAGCTTTCTCACCTGTCTGCCATTGTAGGAGAGTTGCATTGAACCATTAAAGCTGGACCAGAAGTGATGGCTGAAGATACTTGTTGTTTGTTAGAACAAAACTCAGAATCACAAGAAATAAGTCAAAATTCCAAGAAATAAAGTCTGAATTCCGCAAAATAGAGTCAGAATTCCAAGAAATAAAGTAGCAATTAAGCAATTAAAAAAAATTTTTTTTACTGTTCCGGAAATGGGCTTCAATAGATTTCCATGAGTACACATGGCCCTGCAGTCTCAAGGATTGGCGGGGCGTTTACCTATGCTAACTAAGGACAATTGCTTTCAATTTACGAGGACAATGGGAATCATCATTAGAACAGAGATGCAAATAATTCTGTGGTTTAAGAACATGTCATGGATCTGACGTAGACTTTATCTTAGGACCTTTCTCAAGAACAAATTTAATTGAAAAAAACTTAGGAAGATATTGGTGAATGAGGCCCAATAAGCTCAGTAGTCCTATCCAGCCCGACCAGCTGCTGGCTAACGCTAGTGTCAGCAGTTGGTGTTATCTGTCACTTGCGTCAAACCGGGTTGTTGTAGTCTGGCACTCCATCTGATCTCTCTCCCTCCCTCTCCTCTCCCATGCATAATTTCTGTTGTTGTCTACCAAGTAGTTCAAGTTGGCTGTTTTTCTATATCTGCTTTTAAAAACGTACCATTGCCTATTAACTCAGCAGTAGTAAGAGCTAAAGTTATTGAACTGATGCATGTATTACTAATGCAGTTTTTAATAATTGAAGTAGAGATGATTTCTTTTGATTTGCACATTGCATAAGCCTGTATGCTTAGCCGGGTTTACCAGTTTTCAAGTCTTTTGGTGTGCATTGTGCAACTATGTAATCGTTTTGGCTTTCTGCCTTGTGTGAGGTTCTTTGGCTAAAATCATCAGATATAAATGGTCCTGTCTACTTTGTTCAATGGGGTACAAGTATGACATTGCACTATACACTGTATGTATGCCACTGACCTTGAGCACCCCCAACTGAAAATGCTTCCCAGTGTCCTTTGTAATTACCATTTATCGGCCCAACAACATCTATTTTCACCTTAGAAAAATTGAGAAAATGTACTTTTCATTTTGAATTTTTCTATTTGTATTAATATTTGAATTACATTACATTACATTTATTTCGCTGACGCATTTACCCAAAGGGCCTTACAATGGGGGAAACAATTCAAGATCCTGTATAGTGACAGACCGATGAGTAAGTGTTAGTATTACATCTGTTTAAAGTGCAGCAATAAGTGCGAGTTTTCTTTCAAGACAGAGACAGGAGAGTAGAGTAGAGTAGGTGCGGTTAAGGCATGTTAGGGTGTTAGAGGTGTTAGTTGTTAGGAGAGAAGGTGCTCTCAGAAAAGGTGAGTCTTTAAGAGGTTCTTGAAGATAGAGAGGGAAGACCCTGCTCTGATGGCAGTAGTTAGCTTGTTCCACCATCGGGGAGCCATAAAAAAAACAGTCTGGACTGAGACTGCCTTGTGTGTAGAGATGGCAATGCCAGACGATGTTCCTTGGAGGCACGCAGTGGGCGAGGAGGGGCATAAGCTTGTATTAACAAGTTCAGGTAGATGGGTGCGGACACAGAGGTCACTCTGTAAGCAGGCATTAGTGACTTGAATTTGATTCGGGTGGCCATGGAAAGCCAGTGGAGGTTGATGAGTAGCAGTGTGACATGTGCCCTCCTAGGCTGATTGAAAATGTGATGTGCCACCGCATTCTAGACCATCTGCTGGGGTTTCACCTGGGCATTCTGGGAGACCCGCTAGAAAGGCATTGCAGTCGTCAAGCCGAGAGATAACCATGGCCTGTGCCAAGAGTTGGGTGGCAGACTAAGTCAGGTAGGGCCTGATTTTCCTTATGTTGTAAAGACTGAAGCGGCATGACCGGGAAACTGACCCAACCTGTTTGAAGAAGGATAGCTGGTCATCAATCATGACACCCAGGTTTCTCGCTACTTTGGTTGGGGTTAAGGATGAAGAGGTGATTTTTATACTGATATTGTGATGAATACACTGATTGACTTGGATGACCAAGAGGTCGGTCTTGGAGAGGTTTAGCTGAAGGTGGTGTTCTTTCATTCAAGAGGATATGTCTGAGAGACAAGCCAAGATCTGCGCTGAGACCGTGGGGTCATCTGGCAGGAATGACAGGTATAGCTGGGTATCATCTGTGTAGCAGTGATATGAGAAGCCATGTGAGTGGATAACTGAATCCAGGGTGGTGGTGTATACTGCAAAGAGAAGGGGTCCCATTCACCAACCCTTGGGGCACCCCTGTGAAGAGGCGATGGGATGTGGACATTTGTCATTGTCGTGATGCACTGAAGGTGTGCCCGGTGAGGTAGGTTTCAAACCAAGAATGTGCTTTGTCTGAGATGCCCATATCTGAAGGAACAGGTAGCAGGATGATGTGGTTGACTGTGTCAAAGGCTGCTGATAGGTCCAGCACAATGAGCACTGAGGACTGACCTGCAGCTCTGGCTGCCTTTAAGGCTTCTCTCACAGATAACCAAGCAGTTACAGTGGAGTGGTCACTCTTAAAGCCTGACTGATTGTATCAAGGAGGTCATTCCGAGTGAGGAATTCTGGTGGGTAATACAGCTTGGAGGAGGTTGGTGGGAATGGGGTCCAATGGGCATATAGTAGGATGGCTACATGTCAGGAGTTTAGGAACCTCACACTCAGTGAGGGAGATGAATGAGGGAAGTGACGTGCCCTTAGCTGGGGGGGTGCCGGTTGTCTCCAAGTGTTTCAGAGAATTGGCTACTGATGGCCGCCAATTTTTCAGTAAAGAAAGAGGCAAAGGTTAGTGTGTGGTCTAGGTGAGTGGTGGATTGAGAAAAGTGTTGAAGGTGGAAAATAATTTCCACCAATAGTGTCAGGTATGGAAAAAGGAGTAATTATTAGACAGGGCAGCCAGGAAAGCCGTGTTTTCTGGTATGATCCAGGTTTCAGTGAGAGCTAATGGCTCAAGTGATAGCAGGTTAGCATGTGCATTAATGAAATCAGCTTTGTTAACTGTCGACTGACAGTTCCATAACCCAACAGAGATGGATGCACATGTGACTGAAGAGTATTGCAAAGAACGGATGTTAGCCAAATTTCTTTGCCTTTTGCCATAGCAATACCTTTTGTGTGTACTGGAGACAACATGAACTGAGTGGGAGCGCATAGTGCTGAGTGCAGAGTTTTAAGTGCTTGGGCAAATAGGACCATTTGCCTTGTTGGTGGCCTTGCTCAGTGGACTCATACAGGTAGACTCGCTGGACTTTACCTGAGTAGGACCTCATACAAGGAGGGTTTCCTACAAGGGCTGACACTTGCGCTGATGCTTCAGCAACAGTCTCTGTTGATATCATATGAGCTTCATTAAATGTGGTAGTCCACACGTCAGGATTGAATGCATCTAGCTGAGTACTCCCCATATTACCAAGACAAAAGGTTTGATTTTGTAGGCGTGAACTCGTTCACAGTCCCGAAACTCACATCAAGCGGCCAATAATTGCGACAACGATGTACAATTAATGTGTTTGAAGTGCAGGGTATAGCACACAGGAAGAATGAAATTAAATTAGCAAATTAAATGAAATTAGAATTAGTTGGTAATGGCAGGTGGCATGAGCTTAGAAACTGAAAGGGTATACATTGCATTGCTCAGGAAACATAAGGATGAAAAATAAATACCCATTCTTCTTTTCAACTGAGATGTAGTAGTCCTCACTCTCTTTTGGCTTGAAATCGATACATGATTTCAATCTGAACTGTTCAAAGGCCCTCAGAATAATGCCTCTGGCATTCATATCTGAAAATATCAGATGTAGAGTACAAGTAAGGTAAAATCATATTAATTTTATTTAAATTTATTTTTTTTACTTCCTTTTTTCTACAATGGTCATGTAATGGCTAGCACTTTAATGGACAATTGAATCTGGTCTAAAGTTACTGACACAGCACTGAAAACCTGTAAATCAATAGTCTTACCAAGGTCCGCATTCAGTACATAGGGAACAGGAGACTCCCATCGGTAGTTATCTCCTAAAACAGCACTCCTCTGGTTGGTCTGTTCAATAGGATATTCAAAATATCATCTCATTTTAGAACTATCAGAGGGCTCTTATGCGATTTACTGATATCAGACTCTGTAAGCTACAGAACATTTTTCACAAGAGAATTCAGCTTTTTAAAGGAGCTGACCTCTAAAATGTCCCCTTCTCGAAGATTTAAATCTAGGACAGAGGAAATTATGAGTGAGCTGTTCAGCATATATTCACACACAAAATAAATATTTGTGTTTTTGATCAAACTTATAAAGCCTCAAATATTCCCTCTGGAAGTCCTCACCTTTGTTGATCTCAGGGATATCATGGTCTCCGGAATCAACATCTGATAAAATAAAATGGAAACAAAGCCTTGGGTATTTTGTGTGAAAAAAGAGAGGAAAAGATATGATGAAATGATGATTCACTGTAGTAGTGCTTCTGTCTTAGCCGGGCATCCACAACTGGTGGTGTCTGTGTGTAGGAAGAGTTCTCCATGGTCTGGTGAACAGAAGTGGTCCACAACTCCACATGTATCAGAGGATGCATGTGGTAGTCTGCACCCACCCCAAACAGTGTGGGGCTATGTTTAAGTGCCAGAGAGCAGAAAACCAAGGGAATTGGCCACAGCTAACTAGGGGAGAAAAGGAGCTAAAATGACAAATAAAATCCCTCTGGAGTCTCACTATTTAAATTAGACCAGAGTAGACACAATGATTTTTTTTTGTAATGGCAGATAGAGTGGACTATACTGGGATTATTCTCAAAACAAATGAGTTGTATCATCATGTTGCACAACCTTCTAACTTGTACAGAAATAACGACAAACCCAAACCTTTCTGTATGGGAGACTAAAACAATTCAGACGCAACGGTCATGAGTAATATCTCAATGATTACAGATTACATGACATAGCATTTTGTCAGTAGCACAGTTCTGGGGAAATACAGACAACATTTACAATGTTGGGCTAATGGATCCCCTGTATTATCATTAGAGTATACACAATTTATCACCTGGCAGAGATGGGCACAAATACATAAAAAAGTATCTTGCTACAAATTGCAAATATTTGCTCTTCAAATGTATCAAAATAAAATGTGAAAAAATGGTGTGAAAAAATGTATTTAATTAAACTACAAGTAATTGAAAATACAAAAATACAACGGACACTGAACAGTGCTCAAATACATATTTTAGATACATTTAATTGAAATACTGCCTATGCCTGTCGACTGGGCATGCTGACTTTCAAATTCATTTCAATAGAGCTGTAATTACTTGAATTTTGGCCTGTCCGTTTTCATATTCTTTCAATCTGTTGTGAAGCACCAAAAACAATAAAAAACACATCACACACAAAAGATCATTATAAAAATTTAAAGTGACACCTGAATGCATTTCAATCTTTATACTGTAACATTTGGAGTACAACATAATTGAGGTATTAGGAATCTGACTGATGCACTAACTGTAAGTCGCTTTGTCTAAAAGCGTCTGCTAAATGCTAAATTGTAAATTGTAAATGTCGCACTCACATTTGTCTCTCCTCTTGACTTATGATTTGATGAGAACTCACCTATCACTCTTACTGAGGACTGAAAGCAAGAGGAAGAGTGAAAACTGACAAACTGCCTTGACAAATATGTCTATACCAGTATCAAACTAAATTACATCACATATGTTTTGAAAGATAAAATAATATTGTGACATTTTGCTTGTACTTACCCCTATGGTAGGAGGCCAAAGAGCCAAAATATTCATCAGGACAAAGGCTTGAAAGTACATTTTCTCACTGTTTTACTGTGTCAAAAAGGAATAATGAGTTTAAAAAATAAGTTACCCTATGAAAACAGACTAGATTCCTTTAGATAAATGCTGTACTGATTTTATAACATTAACACTACTATTCCATACCATTTAGTTTCTCTGTTTCTAATCACCAAATTAGATTAATATAATATATTAGATTTAAAAAAATGCATAGAAGAACCTTAAGCACCTGGATCTCTCAAAGACTAAATTGTGATTTAGTATTCAGCCAATTTGTGATGGAGACAATTCCCTGAACCTGTTCAGTCTCATCTAAGATAAGCTAGTTGAAATGTGCACAGTTTTTAAGCAATATGTAAATTGTGTATGACACGGAAATATTTTGGCACATCAGTATTTCCTCATTCTGAACTTCAAAAGTTCCGTATTCTAAACCACACCTTGCAATGAAAAGTCCAACTCCCTGCACTGTTTTTATGGTCTTTGACAACTTAAAGGTAGCTTTGAAACCGGTTAATTGTTAGTTGAACTGCAGCCAATAATGTCGTTATCACACTTGGCCAAAGGCAAATTTGGGATTTGAGTGTGAGCAGAATTCAACATTATTGCTGTATTAAACGAAAGCAAAAGTATACTCATGGAGCCATGGCTTTATTTTCTTTTGCAGGTTACATTATATGTTTGACGCATATGCATTAAAGATTCTGGATATTGCACTCAGACGTCAGGCAAATGAGTCCAAAGCAACTATTCAATTAAGACCAGGGAAGGGAATATAGTAACTATTTGGATCATCTCCAGTTTGGCATAACTTTCATTTAATACCACAAGGAAAACCCTTTGCATACTTGGCTTAGGCTGATGAAGGTGTCCGAAATCTAAATGATATCTAAAATTAAATGACAAGGGTTTAGACACTTTTCATAAAATTCTACCAGAACCTGCTCAGTCTTATCTGAGATCAGCTGGAGAGAAGTTCCTTAACTGTAGACTAATACATGCTTTTCAGCATGGTTATTTTCTCATTACAAAAAGTATTTTAAAAAATTAAACTAAAAATAGCACACATGATAAATGGAGGTGAACAACTTAGAAAGACCAGAACTGCCAGAGAACTATTTGCAATTTGATGCATTCTGAGAGCAATGAACAAATATGAAGATACGGTTTCAAAAACATTCACATTATGTTCTTGCAAGCAGTGGATTGATATTCAGCATTCAACAAAATAACCACACAAGGAGTTGGACAAATCAAATGGATTTCTTTGCTAAATCTCCTCTAAATCTCCAATCTGTGAACTGCTTCATAAGCATTAAAAATATTTTTCCGTTCTTTAATATGCCTCAACTTTGAATTTACTCATTTATTTATTTTGCCTCAGGGGTCATGTAGTAGAGCTACCAGTTTTGGGTAGTTATTTCATTAATTATCAATCACAGAAGACCTGATGATTAGACTAGGAGCAATTATGTGGGTGGTATGTCACATGCCACACTGGAACATATGAAAATGAGGAAGTCATTATTCTTATCATTATAAATATTTCCGCTCTCGTTAGTGAGAACGGAAACCATGAGCACACGTGACGCTGAAATATTTCGGCACATCAGTATTTCCTCATTCTGAGCATCAAGAACCAGCTTGTGCACTGGAGTTCCATATTCTAGACCGTACCTTGTTACAAAAAATCTCTCCTCCTGCTCTGTTTTCATGGTCTTTGTAAATTTAAAGGTCACTCTGAAACCTGTTATTGTTGTTTAAACTGTACAGAACAATTTTGTTATCATACTTGGCCAAAGACAAATTTGGCATTTGAGCGTAAGCAGAGTTCAGCATTCTTGCTGTATTAAACGAAAGCAAAAGTATGTTCACAGAGTCATGGCTTTGTTTTCTTTCCAGGTAACACTATATGTTTGACACATATGCATTAAAGATTCCAGATATTGCACTCAGACGTAAAGAAAATGAGTCCAAAGCAACTATTTATTCAAATAAGAAAAGGGAAATGAATATATAAACTAGTCCAGATGCCCTCAACAACTCTCTTCAAAGTGTCTATACTATGCCGTAGAAATCAAAATATTCTGTACGTACTGATGACTGCAGAGCATTTTTGGACACTTCACAGTTACTAAATTTATCTCAAGAGTGTAAGAAACAACCAGATTACCCCATAACTTAAGAGAAAAATGCAAACATGATGGCATTCCTCCAGAACTGTGTTTAGAACTCTTGGACATAGTAGGCCCTCTGATGTTTGAGTCTATATGTGGATCCACTGAATATTTTAGAACAATTTAAATTATTCATCTTCACTTCCCCCCTTAAGATATAGATGAAATTCACAAAAAAATAACGAGTGGACCTTTTAAATTATTTGGATCATCTCCAGTTTGGCATAACTTTCACTTAATACCACAAGGAAAACCCTTTGCTTACTTGGCTTAGGCTGATGAAGGTGTCCGAAATCTAAATGATATCTAAAATTAAATGATGAGAGGGGTTTGGACTCTCTGAATAAAAGATTACCAGACCCTGCTCAGTCTTATCTGAGATCAGCTGGAGAGAAGTTCCTTAATTGTAGACTAATACATGCTTTTCAGCATGGTTATTTTCTCATTACAAAAAGTATTTTAAAAAATTAAACTAAAAATAGCACACATGATAAATGGAGGTGAACAACTTAGAAAGGCCAGAACTGTCAGAGAACTATTTGCAGTTTGATGCATTCTGAGAGCGATGAACAAATATGAAGATATGGCTTCAAATACATTCACGTTGTGTTCTTCCAAGCAGTGGGTTGATATTGTTCAGCAAAATAACCACACAAGGAGTTGGACAAATCAAATGGATTTCTTTGCTAAATCTCCTCTAAATCTCCAATCTGTGTACTGCTGCATTAGCATTAAAAATATTTATGTGAGATCAGTCTCGGTGTTATCCAAAGATAAGCCACTTCTGTAATTTTCCGTTCTTTAATATGCCTCAACTTTGAATTTACTCATTTATTTATTTTGCCTCAGGGGGCATGTAGTAGAGCTACCAGTTTTGGGTGGTTATTTTCATTAATTATCAATCACAGAAGACCTGATGATTAGACTAGGAGCAATTATGTGGGTGGCCTGTCACATGCCACACTGGAACATATGAAAATGAGGGGATGACAATAACCGAGTGATTATTCTTATCATTATGAATATTTCCGCTTTCGTTAGTAAGAATGGAAACCATGAGCACACATGACGCGGAAATATTTCGGAACACCAGTATTTCCTCATTCTGAGCATCAAGAGCCAGCTTGCTGTATTAAACGAAAGCAAAAGTATGTTCATAGAGTCATGGCTTCATTTCCTTTCCAGGTAACTGTATATGTTTGACACATATGCATTAAAGATTCTGGATATTGTGCTCAGACGTAAAGAAAATGAGTCCAAAGCAACTATTTATTCAATTGAGAAAAGGGAAATGAATATATAAACTAGTCCAGATGCCCTAAACACTTTTCAAAGTGTCTATACTATGCCGTACAAATCAAAACATTCTGTTCATACTGATGACTGCAGAGTATTTTTGGACACTTTACAGTTGCCAAATTTATCTCAAAAGTGCAAATAATAATAAAAAAATAAACTGGAAAGGTATTCAAGTGCATGCAGATAGGTAAATTCCCAGGTTTGGATGCCATTTCTCCAAACTCCCTGATGCTTGAGTCTACGCTTAGACCCACTGAACAATTTAGAACAATTTAAATTCTTCCTCGTCACTTCCCACTTAAAATATATATGAAATTCATAACATAACTTTCACTTAATACTCAGAGAACAATCCTTTGCATGCTTGGCTTAGGTTGATAAAGGTGATCTAAATCTAAATTACATCTAAATCTAAGTGATGAAAAAGGGTTTAGACTCTTTTAATGAGCTGAGGAATGAAAACGCCTTTACTTTTCCTGTTTCTTACTTCTTGTACTTGAGGCTGCAGTGCAAGCATACAGGATGCCATGGAAAACTCGCAGAGTTCAAATTAAAGGCTGATTTTATGCTCATATCAACAAATCACAATACGTTTTAGTGCTCTGCAGTCATGTTCACAGAGTTTTGGCTTCCATCCAGAATTACGCTTCCCAGAACTAGTTTTCCCTAGTTTTTGGTATGCCATTATGACTTTAGAAACAGTTCCTCTTGATACATTGAACAACTCAGCAGTTTTTGTTACTGAAGTGCCAGCCATTCGCGCTCCAACAATTTGCCCTCTTTTGAAATCTGAAATTTTGACTTATACTAATACACAGATCTCTACAGAAAGAAAAATCTTGGGTAATACATAAAGCACAGGGTGCCTGCAGTGCATATACACAAGATTTACATATCACTGGGAATCGTATTAATGTCTAAACGTCAGCAAATTTATAGGTCTTGAAATACCACGTTTCCATTACCTTGTCCAAACCCTCTGTGCTCTGAGACATTAAGTTCCGTTCTCAGAAACATATCCTTCTGACTAGTATCCAGAATTCAAGATGTCATACGAGGTATGTATTGATTATGTTTTTAAGAAGTGACATATAACCTTTTCCTCAACTTTTATTATGTAATTTGTCAAAATCCAGATAAAATAGGCATTTTGCTTGGTCTGCAGTCCACATAATCTTAAATACTGAGCATTGCTTCTACTGCCTGCATAATTGCAATTCAAGGATTAAGATTACCCTGACAACTGAATTCATGACACATGGCTACATGGAAGATATTTCAGGAATTATTCATTCAGATCCAATCTTTCATTTTCAATGACACATCTTGATTGTTTTGTTTCTATTTTATTTTCCTCTTTCCCCCCTTTTTTGTTAGATGTGAACATCATTGGTAATTAGCATTCAGGACATGCTTACTCTTGCATAGATCATAAATCTCTCAAGTATACTGCTATGCCTAAGAATGAAAATGGAAAAAAATTTGCATAAGATGCATATCTCTTCCCTTTCACCCAGAGGTGCCTGAGGCACCTTTCAAGTTGAACACCAGCAGCAGAGTGGATCAGAGGTGAGATTCTTGCTTGCTATTATTTCAACAAATATATTTCAACTCAGTGATAAGCAACTTTTCAGATAGCCTTATGGACAGGCAGATCGGTTGCATGTGTGGAGTGGAATGTTTATATAGGACAATAGTCAGGCCAAAACAGGTAGTGTTCCAGTTACTGGCAAACAGATTATACCAGGGATTGTTTAAATTATAGTAAAAAAAAACAGGCAAGGTAGAACAGAGTAAAGAAACAAGATGTTTGTACAGAGGTAATCAGTAACAGTTGGAACAGCATGGTACTACAATAGGATGTGAGACTTGTTAAAGTAAACAGTGAAACCCAAGGACGATGCTCTTTGTACTTGACAAATTTGCATTACTACTGACTATATCACCAATACCAATGGATGAAACTAGATGAGGGAAAAATCTAGAATGCAGATGTGAAGAATGGCTACAAGTACCTCAGAACATGCCTTCAGGAGAATCTGTCTGAGGAATTAAGGAAACTAGTAAGAAGTGCCTCCAAACATAGACTGAAACAAATCCTGAAGTTCAAGCTCAGTGGATGAAAGTAGATCCAAGTGGTTAACAGCTATGATCTTATGCTAGTAAGATACACTGGAGGAATCATCCGATGGATCAAATGACAGGGAAACTGATGACCATCAGTCATCAGAGACAGTCATCAGAGCAGAGGAACTCAGTCTGGCTGAATACAATGTCCCCAAAGCAAGATTGGGACACAAACATCAAGGCAATCCTCCTAGGAAGAGTTCACATGAAACCAGGCAAAGGAGATAAGGCCTGGAGGAGAGAACAAATAGAAGACACCATCAGGACTTGGACAAACAAGACCCTGACAGTTCTGACAACTGGAGGAACAAATTACTGTGGAAAGCATACAGGTGAATGAGAAAGGCGAGCATTCACAGAAGGTCTCATCAGACACTTGTCATAAAGCAAAAATATTGAAGTTCACCAATGCCACAAAGTGCACATTGAGCAAGGAACGGGAAGAGACAGTCACCTACCTACTGACTAGATGCCAGAAGATCCGCAACACTAAGAACTTGGAAAGGCATGACAACATTACAGCACTGTTGCATAGGACCTGAGGGCACTAGCTGGTCCCGGAGGCCATGACTGTGTGGACTGATACTCAGAATGAGTGGTGTAGGACATTTAAAAAGACATTTTTATTCCCCTTTTTGTATTCATGCACTATCCCTTTAAGGCTCATCCCCCCAATTCCACTGGTGAGTGCATGCCTAAGTCTCAGCCAATGAGCTGCTTGAAAAAGCTTGTGAGAGAGACCGCACGCGCAAGAGAGAGTGAGGGATGGTAGTATCGGTGTGGGTGTGCATGGAGTCTCTGCTGCTTTGCAACAAGATAACTTCAGTCTACCAAGTGAGTACACAGTCGGTTTTGTTGTTTTCAGTCGCAGTAGTTGCACCCCAAAGTGTCGGTCTACTCTGGTCCGTGAGAAAAGAAGGAGGACAGGACCACTTTCCGAAGAGGACCGGGCCAGCTAGTTGCTGTCTGCCATGGCGAAGCTGCTAGCACAGTGAAGCACGGTGACTTTTGTTTGGTTTATACTCACTTTATACAGCTCTCTCTCAACACAGACTGTGAGTAGCATGTTGTCCAGCTTTCTCCCTGCATCCATGTTAACTAAAGCTACAGACGTTCTTCAGCATGGCCTATTGTTTCCCTGCCACACGAGACCCCCTCTCACGAACACTGGGTTATGAAAGAAGAGTGCAACAGACAATAATCACATTGCGAACTGTTAACTGCACTCGTAGCTTCATGCACGGGCATTTCATTTGACTCTGCTTGTGAGAGAATGCGTGGCCCAGCGGCTGGCCGACCTATGTATATGGTAATTGTGTGTTAGTACAATTGATAATTAGGCGCTGTTACTTTCCATTTTAACATACTGTACTGGCTCTCTTTGTTGACAGTCTTTCACTAATTCTTTGCTCTCCCTGTTGATTTTTTTTTTAATTGGGGGTTTGCAGTCCCCACAGTTAAAGTACAGTTCAAAGGTATGCATTTAAGACTGTTGAGAAACATTGTAATAGAATTGGGGGATTATTTGTGAGTTTTTTATTTGGGGTTTGTAATCCCCATGTGTATGGTACCATTCAAAGGTTTGCATTTAATGCTGTTGTGTGGTATTTTAATAGGGTTAATAGGTTATTTGTATCTCACCGGTGAGAGTTAGACTTAGAGGGGTAAGACTGAGTTTTTCTTACGTTAAATTAAATTGAAACTGGTCTGCTGGACATAGTTGAGAAGCCTCTGGCATTCAAAGTGATAATTATTTATTTAGTTAGTTAGTTAATTACCATACTCCACCCAGCTAAAGCAATAAACCCCTTCATTGGTTCTCTTTCAACTTGGGGCTGTTCATTGAAGACTTTACAGAAGTGACTCTCCAGAGCAGGGGCAATTCATTTCTACTACTGCAGGTGAAGGGGTTAAGGGAAGCGGCTGGGAGTTATTACCTGTAAGCACAGTCACGGACACACTAGGCCACACCTCACCTCCGGTAAACACTGTGACACTGAAAATTCCTGAAGCCCTTTTCTTCCTACCCACAATACAGTGTAGGTCTGAGTTAAATTGTGTGCGGAGACCGGGACCAGACCCTGAGTTTTCCTGCCATCTGGAGATAGTAGCTCTACCTGTCACAACTGCATAAACCTGAACCAGTCACAAAGGATGACAGGGTAAAAATCCTGCTGGTCATGGGCTGTCATGGAAAATCCCTGCAGGATGGCTGGACAGCGCAGTGTTCAACAAGGCAAACAGAGGAGCAATGGTCATCAACATCGCAATTCCAGGCAAGAATGTCTCAACCAAGGAGCAGGAGAAAATAAAAAAATACCAGGACCTCTGACTTGAAGTACAAAAGATCTGGAATGTGAAGGCGTGAGTCATCTCAATAGTCATCAGATTCCTGGGCAGCCATTGCCCTGAACTGAACAAACACCTAAGATGCCTGCCTGGAACAAAGAAGGCAGCAGGCCTCATCGAAGCAATGCTGCTTGGAAGTGGATACATCCTTCACAAGATCCTAGATCTCCCAGAAGACTGGTAGGGTTCCAACACCCCAAAGAACAGCTGACCAAAGGAAGAGCCATGATGAATGAACACTACTACTACTACCACTACTACTACTGCTACTACTACTACTACTACTACTACTACTACTAATGATAATAATAATAATAACAATAATAATAATAATAATTCAATTTTCTATTTATTGTTGTTATTATTATTATTAGTAGTAGTAGTAGTAGTAGTATCATCATCATAATCATCATCATCATCATCATAACAATGATTCTATAGTACCACAGATACTCATAATAACATCACCACAATCATTTATGAACAATTAATAAATGAGAAAATATTATAATTACTATAAATACAATGTGCAGTGAATTTAAATAAATTGTCTCTGAATCCTCAAGCTCAAATGCCTCATGTCCTATCAATTTTGAATATGAAGCTTATGTTTTGTGCAAGTTGCATGTTGAATGAAAGCTTCCTTCAATACCTATATTGTCTTACTCCAATATAAAATAATTTTGATAATGAAGACATTATTGGTTTTAAAATCAAAGTTTGTTTTATAAATAATTTGTTTCATAATCTTTTCATGGATTTTTTGTTCTAGACAGCTTTGTCAAAACCTCACAGATGTGGACATGTTGGAGACTCAACCATTAGCTTGTTCTCCCTTCTCAACATGGCCAGAAGGGGGCATGATTTGTCTTCATCAGTCTCACTTCATTTCAGGGAGTGAGTTAGACTTAGGACTTAGATGCAGTTAATAACAAATATCATTATGCATTATTGTCTGTGGTTATGTTATAGTTTGTAGGGTGCTTAATAATGTGCAACACAGCTTTCACTAGCTTTAACTTCAACAAAGAAACACAGAGAGACACAGATAAAAGAAAGTGAGAGGCATATAGAGGGAGAAGAAAATTTAAGATAGTCTGTATTATCTTGCATCTTCTGTTGTTATTGTTGGCAGTACTGTTGAGGATACTGTACAAGGTGTTATTGTTATATTTCATGCAGGTGTTGAAGATGCTGATATGAGTGATGCTTTTATTGTTGGGTATGATGTCAGTATTGGTATGGTTTGTGATGACATTGTTGTTCGTTGTAGCATTGTTGTATATGGTTGTGATGGTGGTATTGAGGATGCTGATGTTGTTGGGGAAAAGGTTGGTGGTGTTTTTTTAAGATGACAGCGCTGTTGACATATGCGTTCTTTTAGAAACAAGAGTTTCACCTTTCCATCTATGACCCAATAAAACTGGTATTGAGCTGTTTGCAGACTGGGACTAAAATTGCAGCGCTTTTTAAGGTGCAAAGTCCTTACAGACACTGAAGCAGCAATACAATCAAAACCATACTAAGTAGCCCTGGAGATGAAACAATATCAGGAAACAAGCAGAAAATTCTCACATATTTGTTTGTCTCTTTGTTTGGGCTCAATGATTTACATACTCTGCGCATTTTACGTTTTCTGCTTTGCATTGTTCCTTATGGCCATAATGCAGGAAAGTAAAAAAGTGAGAAAGAGAGAAAATGAGAATAAGGGAGAAAGCAAAGGACTCAGAGGGAAAACAGAGAGAGAAAGAGTGCTTTATCTTGACTCCTCTTTAGTTCTATCAAAATCAGTGGCCCTGGCATGTAGATCCCTTGACGACAAAAAGGAACTGTTGAATAATGACTTATAGGGCTTACAGAACCGTAGAAAATGGCATTTCACAAGAGATTAATACTGTTAAAAAGAGTCTAGTCTTGTGAAACAGACATTAATCACAGATATGGTGAAAAGAAAAATCACTCACTCATTCATTCATTCATTCATTCATTCATTCATTCATTCATTACCTAAGCCACTTATCCTAGTTAGGGGAACTGAACCTGGAACCTTCTTGCTGTGAGGTGACAGTGCTACCCACTGCACCACAGTGCCACTCAAAAGAAAAATCAATATTCCACAAATAAATTTTATAATCCTGCAAAACATCTCTACAATGCAGTTGAGTGAACAGTTACAAAGATACTATCCATGACCATACCCCAAACTGTGAGTAAACCTGAGAAAGGATACATAGAGTGAATTGAAAAATATTGAGAGGGACTACACACATTTTTACCTTAGTCCTCTTTATTCAAAACATATTTTTGAAACGGGGCTTAGTATTTGACTGATGCCTTAATCTGGGGCAAAGAAGAATAATCACTGACAAGCAATAGAAATTTACTGTTTACAAAGCAAATTTAAGGCATCCTATAGGTTAATTCCATCATTTCATCATCTCTGTCAGTACCATCTTAAGATTCATATCATTTTCTTATGAATACCAAACAGAAATAAAAAGAATCCCATCTTATGTCATTGATCCTTTATCAATGGAAATAATCAACATAGAATTAGAAACAAAAGCAGAATTTACAAAATTTACAATATTTACAATATTTTTGCATTTGTTAACTGTTCATAAATGAATATGTGGTGATGTTATTATGAATGCCTGTGGTACTGTAGAATCATTGTTATTGCCATTGTTATGATGATGATGACTACCGTGATAATTTAATTGTCTATGCTATTATTATTATTATTATTATTATGATGATGATGATGATGATTATCATTGTTGTTGTTGTTATGTTACTTCATCAAGGCTCTTCCTGGGGTAAGTTTTTGTTCTTCTGGGTTTTGGAACCCTACCAGTCCCCTCAGAGATCTAGGATCTAGTTTAGGATGTATCCACTTCCGAGCAGCATTGCTTTGATGAGGCCTGCTGCCTTGTGTGTTCAAGGCAGGCATCTTAGATGTTTGCTCAGATCAGGGGAGTGGCTGCCCAGGACTCTGATGACTATTGGAATGACTTGGGCCTTCACATTCCAGATCTTTTGTACTTCAAGTCAGTGGTCCTGGTATTTTTTCATTTTCTCCAGCTCCTCGGTTGAGACATTCTTGCCTGGAATTGCGATGTTAATGATCATTGCTCCTCCGTTTGCCTTGTCGATTACCGTGCTGTCCAGCCATCCTGCAGGTCAATGACCAACAAGATTTTTAGCCTGTCATCCTTTTTTGACTGGTTCTAGTTTTATGCTGTCATGGCTTCTGAGGCATGGGAGTCTGGTGGTGTTCACAAATGGACCTACGCACTGGTGCTGTGACATCATTTTGTCTCTTCACGTACTCGGTGTTGGTGATCTTCTGGCATCCTAGTCAAACAGTGGGTGACTGTCTCATCCTGTTCCTTGCATAGTCTACAATTCGGTCATTTGGGACCTTCAGTATTCTTGCTTTATGACAAGTATTCAGTGCCTAATGAGACCCTCTGTTGATGCCTGTTGATGCCGGCCTCCCTCATCCTCCTGTATGCCTCCTCCACAATGCTTTGTTCCTCCACAGGTTGTTGGAATTGCCTGTACAGGGTCTTTTCTTTCCAAGTGCTGATGCTGTTTTCCATTTGATCTCTCCTCCAGGCCCTGGCTCCGATGTCTGGATTCTTGTAGATTTTTCCTAGGAAGTTTGCTTGTTTGTTTGTGTCCAAAACTTCCTTGGGGGATAATGTACTCAGCCAGATTGAGTATCTTATTAGTGGGAGGGAATAATGATTAATAACTTGATCTTCTTTCATCCACTGGGCTTGAACTTCTTGATTTGTTTCAGTCTGTATTTCGAGGCACTTGTGACTGGCTTCTTGAACTGCATAAGCAGATTCTCCTGATGTTGCCATATTCACCTTGATGCCACCTCAGTTAATTAATTAATAAATTAGCACATAAATGAATCGAATCAAAACCCAAATCCTCTACTTGATAATGGCGAGCTGCAAGAAATTTTTTTAGAAAGGCCGAAATCGAGGTCCTGTTTGCGGAGATGCCTGTCTGAGGCCATCCTACAGTCACAAAGATATCTTATTCGGTCAGTTGGTGAAGTTATTGCCGAACTTAGGCAGGTGTGACAGGCTCTAGTTCAGATGAACCAGATTCTGTAAGCTCTTGTAGACTGCAAGAGTAAACACTGTGTGTGAATAAGATATTTTGGAAAAAAGGTGAATTTATGGTTTGTTTTTTCTCCAATAATATTGCTTGTGCAATCATATGACAGTGAGGAAACAATTAGTCAGCAGCCACATGTTGGCGCTCTTAGATTTCTGAATACCTGCAGTACTCCAATATTGCCACAAGGAAACGTGCATGTGGCAAGTTGGAATCTGGCGAGGATCTAAATACTTTTCCACGTCAAAGACCATTTTTCTAAATCCGAACTTTGGCATGAATTTGAGCATACACACATTCTAAGATCAAATCTGTGCTTAAGAACATTTTATAAACGAGGCCCCTGATGTCTTAAATAGGTGGCTCAGGAGGCTGAGTGCAACACAGAACAATACTGGGAAGAGAGCATTGCCCTTGGGTTTCAGTGTGTACTTTGCAAAGTCTCACACCATTGTTTTACCATGCTATTCCAATTGTTACTGATTACCTCTGTACAAACCTCTTGTTTCTTTATTCTGTTTCTGCCTTGCCTGTGACCTTCTAGTTTGCCTTGGTGTTTCTTGCCTGTAATGTCTGTAATTTAAGCCCTCTTTAGTGTAAGCTGTTGATCAGTAACTGGACCACTGCCTGTTTTGACCTGATTATCATCCAAAATAAACATCTCACTCCACACATGCATCTAGTCTCCTTGTCCTTACATGATAACAGTGTTTAAATCTTCGCTGCGTACTAAATGCCATTGCTCCAATTGACAGGATGAATTAGTTTGAGATGCAGCCTGGTATTGTGTGAAAAACTAGTTCAGTTGCTGTCACAGTTCCTTAATGGAATAGTGAAGAACTTTGCATAAAAGCAGTTTTTAATGCTGAATTTATTAAACTGCCAAGTTTAAACAATGCTCAGAAAATGACTAGAAGTGTACAGTGCTGAATAAACTATTTAGTGTTAAAGAATTAAGCAGCCTATTTCATTTTTAACACAAGACATTGTCAAAACTTAATAATTGTCAAAACTTAATGATTAACTTCTTAATGATTAAATCATTAAATGACTGAACCAAATGAAACAGAGCACTGGCTAAATCAGTAAAAACAGAACACTAAATGGCCACCAGAGGGGGCAATAGAGAACCAAGGTATGACTGTCTTATTTTATTTTTATCACAGGTCACCAAAACTTAAAAACTAAAATATAACAAAGAAAATGACATTGCTGAGAAACAAATAAATGATTGAGGTGCTAGGATCAGCTGAAGATGGGACCATGTTGGTAGCTGAACTTAAAATGAGCACAACACACAGTTGTTACAGTTTAGTATAAACACAAGCAGTTATATACACACAGACCAATACACTCACAAGTTTTTCTAAGCTAAAGGAAAACCATGTGTGCATAAATGGCCACCAGAGGGGGTGATGAGGAAACAAGGTATGACGGTGTCTTATTTTATTTTTATCAAAAGTCATCGTCTACCAAAACTTAAGACCCAAAAAAGACCAAAGAAAATAATATTGCTGATAAATTAATAAATGACTGAGACACTACGATCGCTGCAGATGGGACCTCACTGGTTGTTGAATTACAAGAGATGCCTAGGCATTCACTGAAAATGAGCACAAACACATACTTTGTTACAGTTTAGTATAAACACAGACAATTATATATATATATATACACAGACCAATACACTCAGAAGTTTTTTATAAACTAAAGGAAAACCATGTATTCATTGTTTTTAAATAAATATTTTCACAAGACATCAAGCTATTCATGATTACAGCGACAGACAGAAAATGAACTTTTGAAGTTGTCAAGAAAAATAGAAGCTGAATGAGATACTGTACCTGCCAGAGGTTGGTGAGAATATCGGTGGAGTTGTAAATGGTGGCTCCCTGAAGAGGACAATGTCAGAAAGGAAACATTATAGATTTCATATTCATGTAATGTGTACTCTTACTGCATTTCCAACAATGTTGTTCATAAGTTCACACTGACTCCTGTTCTTTCATTGGGAGGATTTAATTTGTTGTTGTGCTGTTTGTAGTAGATTCAAACAGTGTTAAATTATGTTTAACAGTGCTTTTCTTAAAGGTTTGACACTTCTGTTAAAGTCTCAAATGTCATTACAGTAATGTTGTCTTTTGGGCTACAGTGTTACTCTAAATTCCCTCTCAGATGAGGATGTATTTATCTCATAACAAAGAATGCATAGTCTGATTTGTACAAGGCAGAAATCAGTGGTCTTACTCTGCAGTATCAAATAGATATTTTGGATGGGGATAAATGAAAGACACCTCTAAGTAAAGGCAAAGAGGATGCAGTCATTTTTCTCCAGAACAATCAGATAATTTTGCATGCGGATCCCCGTTATGAACATCCCCTATGGTATGTCATGTGAATCCATTATATTTGTAATATTAGGGTAATTTTTAATATGGTAACAATTTCATTTCGTTTTGGTGCATCAGCAGTCATTCTAGAGCCAGTTTTCTTCCAAATTTGTGTGTGTGTGTGGAGTGTGTGTGTGTGTGTGTGTGTGTGTGTGTTCATTTTTATGTTCTATATATAAGTATAGGTTTTAAATATATACTTAATACATTAATACATTAGTATAAGCAAATCGCTCGTTTTTTGTCTGAGAAATGAGAAGGTGTTTGGGGGATAATTGTAAGTACTAGGATAAAAATTAAGTTACCTTGTTGTCTTAAGTGGGGTAATGGTTGTTGTATTCCTGTAAGCAAAAGAGACATTTTCATTGTAGATTTACGTGCACATTAACGAGAACCTACTGATAGCAATAAATAAATGAATAAAGATATTGTCCTTTTGCCTCTTGTATGAAAACTAAGAGTCCTCTTTGTTTTAGAATAACTGTATTACTTGGAATAACATTAGCTTTAAAATGATTTTATTTTTTTTATCTCTCTTTTTTTTTCTTTTCCAGAAAAGGTGTATGAGCTGGGCATATCTTTTGATAAAAGTGAACTAGGACCATCAAGCAACAAAAGGTGGATGAGCCTAGGATCACAGTATGAAAAATGTGAATGAATGATTCTTTAAGAGCTCAAAATTTTATGTGGAAAAAAATGTTATGCTATGTAATAAATTTTAACCCTGAAGATGAATGACATTAACATCCATTCACTTTTTAGCTATAGGTATACATTGTAAGTTATTAATTCCTCTGTTAAAAATATTCATCATCATTTTGAAATTGTTTTGGCTTTGTAAGTTCAGAATTGTGTGCTTCAAACTCAGGGTAGAATCAGTTCTTTTGGAAAGCTATTTCAGTTCTTTAAGTAAAATACTAACTCAGACTAACTAAAAACTAACCCAACTTCATACTGATTAAGTTACACTGCTTTTCTCTCTTTTTTTCCTTTTTTTCTCTATCATCTCTAACAGCTGAATATAACCATTACTACAGTGATATATAAATGGGTCAAGACAGGTTCTAAAACACATTGCTGAAAACTTAAATTGCGATTTTTCTGTCACTCAACATTATTCAGTGAGGATGGTCTGAATGTCTGAACATGTCTGAACAGGTCTTGCACTGAAGTGTTTTTTGCAATGATAATACCTTTTTGAACATGGACCCTCATCAGCCTGGCCTTCTGGAGACCTTATGAAGTTCTTCTGCTTAGGCACAGACGAACAGGGCAGAGTATCCTTCTGAGTCAGTCCTGAAATGTCTGTGGAAAAATAAGAAAAATTCATCAAAATTCATCAAAGTTTTGGTTTTGTTCTTTTTAAAGGTAGATCCAAAGCTCTGGAGGTCAACAGTGACAAACATTAGCAAGGTTTTTACTGAGCACCCCAATCGCAGTCACTTTTCTTTCTCAGCATGAGAGGTCACAAGGTCATGTCTTAACACTTACCCTGCATATCAAGGACTAAGAAGGCATCACCGCCTTTAACAAATGCTCGATCTTTTAGGCTCTTTCGTTCCACGTAGAAGTTTGTGGAAAACCATTTTGTTGCATAAACTGTGTTGTTGTTTTCGCCTGTCAGAGTTCCAATCACCCGGGGGTTGTCCCACTGTGAATCTGTGGTGATGCTCCTCTGTTTTGACATACGTTGTTGGATGTGAGGGTTCTGGTCGAGCAGTAAAACGGTTACTTGCCTCAGTGAACAAGGCCACTGCAGCTCATCATCATAGTCCCCAGACACCAGACGCACATGGACAACAGCATTTTCTGTGTAGAACGTTACAGCTGCTTGATAACCATAGCCTTCAGGAGAATAATACCTTGGGCTGTTGACGGCAGTACCAGGAGAACTCGAATTCCAAAGCTCCTCAAAGTTTCTTATCTGCCAAATGTTGTGTGGACACTCAGTCTCTGACAGGTTAATATCATCCACAGAAAAGCCACCAGTGGAACTTCCTGCTCCTTTACGTGATTCAAATTCCACCTGGAATGTTTTTGTAGCATTAAGGGGCACATGATGGAGCTGCCAGTAACTGGCTGGGGGACCTGAAAGAAAATGTTTTAGCTCAGAAAAATCTTATTTTGTTACATTCTGTAAGTGTGAGTGCAAAAGAATTGTATCCCTTGTTCTCTGTTATCCCTTGTCCTAATGTTAGGATATTGATAATAAGATTTTACATGTCAGTATCAGATGCATATTTAGCACACTGTAGTCAGTGATGGAAAACAACAACAACAACAACAACAACAACTTCAAATGAGGACATGTGCCAATGCTGACAATTACTGACAAATATTACAATTACAGGCATATATTAAGAACATACTCTTAATGAAAGCTCATTATTATTTCTGGATAGCTGAATTCTAATTTCCACCTGTGATCTGGCCCATCAGTCTGCGTGTTCCATTCAGGTCAGCCTCACTGTCAAACTCTCTGATCCAGATGTTGAGCTGGTCAGAATCATTTCCACTGTGGTAATAGAAGAACTGCAGACACTGAACTTTACAGTCTCTGCTTGGTGTCATTCTCCTGGTCTCCAATTTTGCTGTGTCACCTTCCTGACCATTTACTGTGCCGGAGTGCATGAAGAATCGAGCTGAGAATGAGGACAGCGAAAAATATTCACATTTATAAAGATGGGAGCAGCAAAATTTCTTGACAGAACTTTAAGGCCATCTGAAAAGTTGCTTATAGATTGCAATTCTTAGGTATAATGTTTAACATTAGATGTTGATTTAAAACATCATTTGAATATTATTTTCACACAACATGCTCCTCTGAGTGTTCTGAGGTGAAGATTATGGAATGTAAGGAAGTGATTGATAATTTTACAAACAGAGAGACCCTTTTTGTAAAGATTGTATTTACAGCTATGTCATCTATCTATTCTTACAACTATGTCTTAAATCAATTCATTGAATCAGTTCTCACCTTGAGACTCACTCCCTATGTAAGTGTGATCAGAGTGGGGACCTCCAGTGACATTGGTCACTCTTTCCCATCCATGGTCAGAGCGAGAACAGACACTCATCTCACACAGACTCTCATTATCAAAACTGCAGTGGTCCAGGAATGAGATGGTCGCATCTGTGACAGGAAAGACAAATTAAACCATAAACAATGAACAAAACAATTGAGGCCTCTTCATTGCAAGAGGGCTTATCTCTCCCTCAGGTGTTTTCTGTCTATGTTCACATCCCAGTCGCCTAAAGTTATCCATAGGATCTTTTTTGAAGATTTGAAAACCAGAGAATTACATTGTGACAGTGAAGTCTTGTTAATTATGTGTTTTGTGTGGGTTTTCTTCACATGAGTGTTGATAAACCACGAAATATTTATAGGAAAGGCATGGAAGTGATATCTGACAAGGAAAAGTCTAAAATATTACAAGTGACTTAAGAATGTTTATTGAAACTTGATACTACCATCTATGAAACTCACAACTAAAAAAAAAAACAAAACAAAACAAAACAAACAAAAAGTGATGTTTGATTTGGTTTGGTTGACTTTGGGCATGGGGGAGGGGGGTTCTTTGGGAAAACAGTTACTTGAAAGATTGTATGGAACAATACTTACTGCACTGATAGAGTTTGTTGAGTTCTAACGCATCATAGAAACTCATGTCCAATCGCTGACCAATCACATCCTGGAATTCAGGCAGCTTTGTGATGATGGTGGGTCCATTTCCATTGGTGAAAGCATCTTTCCCATAGTGCATTACAGAAGTGTAGTCATATGGAGTACCCTGAGTAGTGATTTGATCCTCACTGTATTTATTGAAATTGCTCTCTCTTCCTGAAGACAGTGAAAAACAGATTACAAATAGTTCAATCATTTGACTTTTATCTTAGCTGCCTTCAACACATTTAAATGCAGGCACTGCACTATCAGTGGAAAGGATAACAAATGATTTAAGTCATGTAATTTCGCAGGCATAGAGAAAATGAGTAACCATACCTGCCAAGATATTTTCCAAGACGATTGTGACATGCTCATCTCTGTCATATCTGGACTGTTCATGGTAGAAACCCAGAGCGTGAAGAAACTCATGTTCAACAATAGCAATGGTGTCACAACCGGTACCAATGGAGAGAACCTGGCCATTAGCTATGCTTTTTCCAATGTATGAGAAGCACCTGGAAATCAAACAGTCAAACAAATGTTTTATTTATCTACAGATGACAAAGTCGGCATCTTTTTGTTTTGCCATTGAAATTATAAAGCTACGTGCACGATTATTGGATGAACACATTTCTTTTTGTGTGTAATCACCATTAATTTATTTGTTTACCCAAATAAAAGCTAAAAAGAAAAAAAATACACTTTTACTGATGTATGCAACTTGTCTTTAACCTTTCTTTCATACTTTTACCATTAAATTTTATACATGTATATGTATACATGGGGGGATGATATGTATAGGCCAAATTAAGGGCTACATGAGCATTTTTTTCACTCATATTTTAATATTTTAAACTTAATAGTGATGGTGGGTGGAATAATATGAGATAATGACATATATGCTTCCCTCATAAAACACAAGGATTAAAGATTTGAGAAAAACAGTACCCATCCTTCTTCTCAACTGAGATGTAGTAGTCCTCACTCTCCGTGGCTTAAAATCAATACATGATTTCAACCTGAACTGTTCAAAGGCCCTCAGAATAACACCTTTGGCATTCATATCTGAAAGTATCAGAAAACATAGTACAAACTGAATGTGGTGAAGAGAAAGACATGGAAGTTTTTGTTGACAAAACAATTGTTCAACCAGTCATACAATAAGAAACTTCTCGGCCTGCTAAACAATCCAATCAATTTAAACCAGTGCAACCAGTGAAATCCAGTTGCCTGTATAGAGCCAAATAAGCATTCATTACCTTCACTGTTTCACAAACAACTAAAAAAAAGACATCAGGTCCTCTGCACCGGGTGAAAAACATGATTTTCCCTTCATCTTGTTTGTTTGTTCTCACGATCATGGTGACTTGTTTACGAAGTGATTACTGAATACCAGGCATTGTCATAGATTGTTTGACTGTAGACTCTGTCACTGTTCTGAAAACGTAAAAAAAATCACCAGTCTTACCAAGGTCTTCATTTAGCACATAGGGAATAGGAGACTCCCATCTGTAATCATCTCCTAAAATAGCACTCCTGTGCTTGCTCTGTTAAAAAGATGATTTTGATCAAAACATCATCCCATTTTAGAATTATCAGAAAGCTGTTATATGATTTATTGATATTAGACAGAATATTTTCACAGTAAAGTGACATTTATAAATCAGCTCACCTCCAAAATGTCTCCCTCTCGAAGATGTAAATCTTGAACAAAAAAAAACATTTAGCGAGTTTTTCAAACTATCTGGAGTCCAATGTATTTATGATATAAAAAATCTAAATAATCTAAAAACACACATGCATATTCATATACACACATAATCAGTTACATGTGTTTGTTTAGGCTCACAAGCGCACATAAATTCCTTTTGAATGTGTTTACCTTTGTTGATCTCAGGAATGTCTGGGTCAACATCTGATAAGATAAACAATGGAAACAATGACTGGGAATTTGTTATATAATGAACTGAAGAGATAAAAGAGATGATAAAAAGGTCAAATAAAAGATGTTAAAATGAAAAAAAATCCTTGAGGTCCTCATTCCAGGGGGTGAGCGTCACTAACACTACTGTAAAGCTGACACAACGATCTTTTTAGGATTGCAGACAGCGCGAACTTTCGGTACATATGCTTGGATTATTCTCAAAACAAAGGAACTCTGTCATCACATAGCATCGTTTTCTAACTTATGAATAGGTATAACTATAACAACAAAGGAATCCCTCTTTCTGTGCGGAAGGCTAGAACAACTCAGGAGCTACAGTCACGATTAATATCAATCATCTTGATGACTCCAGATAATGTAACATAGCATTTTTTTCAGTGGCACAGTTTCATGGCCGGGGGGAAATGTAGATGACCATTCAAAGCACTGCATGAACTAATTCCCTGTATTATCCTTAGAATAAACAAAGACTTTTCAGCTGTGCATGAAGACTTTCAACAGCATATGGAGCTACAGTTACTTGGATTTTTGGCCAGTTCGTTTTTTATAGCCATCAAATGTTTTGAGAAGCTAAAAAGCCTCACTTCAAAACTGTAAAGTAGTGATAAAAAAAAAAAAAAAACCTCACTGTTACGGCTTCGGCTGTGCTCTTGGTTTCGTTTTCCCTTGTGTTTTTAAGTGTTTCCCTCTCCCCTGTGTCTGCTCTGCTCCCCCTGCTGTGTATCTGCGTGTGTGTTTGTGTGTAGGTTCCGGATCCCGATTAGCGGCACACCTGCTTCTCATCTATTCATCACCACTGCCGCATTTATACCCCGGTTCTCCCACCACTCACCGTCAGTTCGTTGCCTCAATTTGCTCGGTAGAGTTATCGTTTTCTTTCGTATTAAAACAAGTCTGATTTGTCGGTTGTGTTAATGCTCTTCTTCGCTAAACAGGTTATCTCCCTGTGCCGCCTGTTCAGCTCTGGCCTGCCTCTCACCCGCCACACGCCTGCCTTCCTCGCCTGCCTCTCGTTTATTATTATCGGCTACCCATCCGCTACGCGTCCTGACCCAGTCATCTGTCATAAACCATCTCTTCTGCTGCAATTTCCGTGTGTTGTCATCTGCCTGTCACTTTCCCACTTTTCTCAATAAAACGCCGTCAAAACTTTATTTAGAATCTGTGTTCTGCATTTGGGTTCAATCCGTTACCTGCAACACTCACACGGAAAATCAAATATTAATATTTAAACAGTATTCATTACAGAACTTAACCCTCAGACTATGAACCTGGCATACACATTCATCTCTTTTGAATTATAGTTTGAAGAGAACTCACCTGTGACTACTGTTGGTACACCTGTGGGTAAGGGCTGAAAGCAAGAAGAAAAGTGAAAAGCTGACCAAAGTGAAAAGCTGTTCCCTTGACAAACGTGTCTATACCAGTTGAAAAGTAAATTACATCACATATGAAGTTGAGGATAAAATAGGATTATAACATTTTGTTCTTACACTCACCATTACCGAAGGTGGCCAAAGAGCCAAAATATTCACCAAGAGAAAGGCTTGAAAGTACATCCTCTCTGCGTTTTTGCTGAATCAAGCAAGAATAATATGTAAAGAAAAAAGAGATCTAGTGAACAAAGTGCTAGTTGTTTTTAGGTAGGAAGTTATATCACTGCTTTAAAGATTAACTGAAAGTTCACAGTAGTACAAACAGTCAGTTTTGTTTTAATTTTCTGTCAGTTTAATCACCAAATGAACATAATATATTTCAGTATTATTCAAAATTATAAAAAAATTGATAAATAAATGTATTAAAGAACCTGAATCACCTGGATCTCTCAAAAATTAGATTGTGATTTAGTATTCAGTAATTTTCCGATGGAGATGAGTACCAATGTATGTTCTGTCTCATCGAAGCTTAAATACTCAAAACATGCACCTTTAAAGAGCAGTATGTACTTTCTGCGTAAAGATGATGCATTGTTTTACGTAGCTACTTCCTCATTATGAATATAAAAAACCAGCTTGTGCATTAAAACTCTATTGTTGTAAACCACACCTTAAAAAAAGGGAAAAATGTCTGGCATCCTGCATTGTCCTGACATTGTTTCTATCACTGATTTTTAAAAGATCTATCATGAAGTCAAGGTTACTTTAAAAAAGCGGTTTGAATGAAATAGCAACTTTTCATTCAAACTTTAAGCAACCTCCACTCAAACAACAGAGCAGATGACATCATCTCTGATGAACAACATTGCTGAAATATTTGCAAGATAAACATTTTTTTATTATCATTTTATTTTCCAAAAAATAACTATCAGGAGTGTACCTATGCACTGAGTGATAAACAGTATGTATGCAATGCACTGGTTCTAACCCCAGGAGAGGTGCTTGTGTAGACAGCATTACAGACATGATGGGGTACTCAGGCAACTGGACCAATTTGACCAGGGGTTGTTAACCTGGAGGTGCTTGGTGTAGGGTCAGTCAGGTGAACCACACGGTCTTTACTTCAGTCAGCAGTCAGGAGCAGGTGGTGTTTCTGACTACAGTATGCTTGGGCTGGGAAGGGAACCCAGGTCTCCTGTGTAGCAGGCGAGAATCTCACCTCTGATCCACTCTGCAGGTGGCGTTCGCCTTGGAAGGTGCCTCGTGCAGAGTCTGGGTGGAAGGGAGGAGATGCGCATCTTACACTGGGCTCTTCATTCTCAGATTACCTTTAATCAGATACTAGCTTTTATCCTCCAGCTGGTTGGTCTCCATGAACCTCAGGTCTGCTCATCATCAATGAGCTACAAGCCAGGCCTCCTTAAAGTTTTCCCACCTCCTGGACCCCTGTTTTGGCACACCCCTGAAATTCTGAAGCAGAGTCATCACAGCAAGATAAAGTTTACATATGGAAGTGTACAAGAGGAAATAATACAGAGCTATGTTTCACTTACAGAGGAAATTGCTGACGTTTAAAAATCATATATTTACATATCGGTGCTGCAATGATTTTATTTTCATTTACACTAGATAAATGCCAAGTAGTGAATAGACATAGAATAACTTAAACAATTACACAATAACTTGATTATTGTGCTTAGCGAACGATAAACTTGGCATTAGGGGTAAGCACTGTTCAACATTTTTGCTGTATCATCATCAAGATATGTATCCAATAGGCATTGTTTTTTGTGTTGCTGTTGTTGTTTTTTTTGTTTGTTTGTTTGTTTTTTGTTTGTTTGTTTGCTTTTTTTTTTTTAGCATTTCTAAATGTCAGTTTTACATATTCGTACATGAGAAAGAAAAAAAGGCAGGAAAAAACAGGAACTGCTTTATTATCACACACACTTGATCTCACACACATGGACCATGAACACACATGTTCAGTCATTTACTCTTGTGCAACTTCCATTACGCTAAAATGATGTGTACAGTTGTTATAATCACACCGTGATCATCAGCCTTGAACATGTCTTAGAATCATTCTTCACATCTGTCTTCCATTGTGCTGTCTGATAAGGAAAAGGTGCTTGGTGAAACAACCTGAGAAAGATAGAAATGCCATATCAAGTCATCACTACCAGAGCTGCACATGTCAGCTGACTGATTGTGAGGGAGAAAATATTTTGCACAAATCCAACCAAAGCAGTAAATGCAGGGATGAGAACTAACGTCATTCGAAGAGGTTCCCCTTATTTAACAGAAACTGTGCTATATATTTACCTGCTCTTGTTTGCCACATACTGTAACATACATACTGTTATACATACTGTTAAAACACAGAATGAAGGTGGAAACTCAGGTAAAAAGAAAAGCAGTGGAATGTACCGTTATTTGTTGATATCAACATAAAGTCAGATTTTAATTTCAAAATCAGGAAACCATGTAAACAAGTGGGAAAGAGATACCTTCAGTTAGATTCTGTTTGTTAGATTCATGAAGACAAATTGGATAAAGTTGAAACAGATAGGAAATCATGGCCAAACGACAAATCATGTTTGTACCTCAAATGATTACATGCAAAAAGAAATATAAACTATTTTCTACACAGAGGCCAACAAAAAAAAATATTTTCTTACTGTAACCTAAATGCAAATTAGCAAGAGAAATTAGCAACATTGCACAGCACTTGTACCGATGCTGATCCTTTACAGGCAATAGATTTTGACCTTTAACGTTGTATTTATAACCCAATATGTCTAAACTCTTCATAAGTTTCTTGTGAAGGACTGCCGGCACAGAATTGTCCACTGTACGTTGTTCTGGCAGTCAGTGTAGCAGCAACAAGACCAAAGCCATGAGATTCAGCCCTGGAGATGAGAAGGACAAAATGCTCCCACAACCCCTGTAAAATTTCAAGAGAAAATGTTTATTTCAGATAAATGATTTGTAATTAATTGTTTAAAATGGGTACAATTTTGTCATCGCTCAGCCAAATGTAACATTGGTTGTGTCTTATTCTCTTTTGATCTTTACATTTTTTGAGACTTCCTTCAAAATGATTATGTGCCTAAGACGAAAAGTGCAAATATCTAAATTTGCCATTTTCCCACAAAACATATTTTCATCTCAGTGATCACAAAAGTTCCTACTTATATTCAGAGCAAAAAGATGAAATCCTAGTGGTGTTTTATAAAGCAAGGTGGTAGTTATCTGACTACATTCAGAATTATCCAACCAAGTTTTCTGTAAATACATTTTAATGAAGCAAACTTGAAGCGAACTTAAGAATATTGATATCAGTAACCACACTGTAAAATAAGTGCTCTGCACATTAGCCTTAGTATTTGAATGCAAATGGGACCTGATGTTTTAAACCTGAAATGGGTTGGCTTGATTAATTAGCCTGGATTGCCTTAAATCAGTTATTTTGTTCATTGAAACTGGCTAACTTTTCTTCAAACATTGTTTGCTAGCTAAACAGCCCTGTGGAGGAAATGAGGTCTAATTAATACAAACCAAGGCTGATTGCAGTTTTAAAGCGTGAACAAGCAACTGATATTCCTAGGAACTTTGTTCCCACTGGCCATAACTTCAGTAAAGAAACAGAAATACACAGAGAAAAGAAATGAAATAAACAGAGGGAAACGAAAATTAGTCTATATTACCTTGCATCTTCTGCCAGTGGTGATGATGGTGCTGTTGAGGATACTGAAGAAGGTGTTTTTGTTATATTTGATGCAGGTGCTGTTGAAGATGCTGCTGTGACTGGTGTTTCTATTGCTGGGGATGATGTTAGTATTGGTGCTGTTTGTGACAATATTGTTGTTCGTTGCAGTGTTGTATGTGGTGATGGTGGTGGTGCTGAGGGTGCTATCTTGAGTGGCGCTGATGTTGTTGGGGGCAATGTTGTTGGGGATGGTGTTGTTGGGGATGGTGTTGGTGTTGTATGAGATGGTGTTGTTAGTGGCTGTGTCATTGTATGTGGTGATGATGATGGTGTTGAGGATGCCGTTGTGAGTGGTGCTGATGTTGTTGGGGAAGACGTTGGTGCTGTTGGTGTTGTTTGTGGTGATGATGGCATTGTTTGTAATGATATTGCTGATGGTGGTTGTGTTGCCATATGTGGTGATGATGATGGTGTTGAGGATGCCGTTGTGAGTGATGCTGATGTATTTTGTGTTGATGTTGGTTGTGCTGTTTGAAATGTCGCTGGTGTTAGTGATGGGGTTGTGGCAGATGCTGTAGTAAGTGGTCTTGATGTATTTGGTGGTGGTGTTGAGGACGCTGCTGTGGGTAGTACTGATGTTGTTGGAGTAGATGTTGGTGTTGTTGGTGTTATTTGAGATGATGGTGCTGATGCTGTTGTTTGTGATGATGGTGTTGTTGGTGTTGTTGCTGTTGTTTGTGATGATATTGTTGGTACTGGTTGTGTTGTATGTGGTGATGATGGTGGTGTTGAGGATGCTGTTGTGAGTGGTGCTGATGTTGGGGAAGATGTTGGTGGCATTGTTTGAGATGATGTTGTTGGTACTGGTTGTGTTGTATGTGGTGATGATGGTGGTGTTGAGGATGCTGTTGCGAGTGGTGCTGATGTTGGGGAAGATGTTGGTGGCATTGTTTGAGATGATGTTGTTGGTACTGGTTGTGTTGTATGTGGTGATGATGGTGGTGTTGAGGATGCTGTTGTGAGTGGTGCTGATATTGGGGAAGATGTTGGTGTTGTTTGTGATGATGGTGTTGTTGGTGGTTGTGTTGCCATATGTGGTGATGATGGTGGTGTTGAAGATGCCATTGTGAGTGGTGCTGATGTTGCTGGGGATGGTGTTAGTGGTGTTGTTTGAGATGATGTTGTTATTGCTGGTCCTGATGTATTTTGTGTTGATGTTGGTGGCATTGTTTGAAATGTCGCTGGTGTTAGTGATGGGGTTGTGGCAGATGCTGTAGTAAGTGGTCTTGATGTATTTGGTGGTGGTGTTGAGGACGCTGCTGTGGGTAGTACTGATGTTGTTGGAGTAGATGTTGGTGTTGTTGGTGTTATTTGAGATGATGGTGCTGATGCAGTTGTTTGTGATGATGGTGTTGTTGGTGTTGTTGCTGTTGTTTGTGATGATATTGTTGGTACTGGTTGTGTTGTATGTGGTGATGATGGTGGTGTTGAGGATGCTGTTGTGAGTGGTGCTGATGTTGGGGAAGATGTTGGTGGCATTGTTTGAGATGATGTTGTTGGTACTGGTTGTGTTGTATGTGGTGATGATGGTGGTGTTGAGGATGCTGTTGTGAGTGGTGCTGATGTTGCTGGGGATGGTGTTAGTGGTGTTGTTTGAGATGATGTTGTTGTTACTGCTGGTCCTGATGTATTTTGTGTTGATGCTGGTGGTGTTGTTTGAGATGGCATTGGTTTTAGTGATGGTGTTGCTGCAGATACTGTAGTAAGTGGTCTTGATGTATTTGGTGGTGGTGTTGAGGACGCTGCTGTGGGTAGTACTGATGTTGTTGGAGTAGATGTTGGTGTTGTTGGTGTTATTTGAGATGATGGTGCTGATGCAGTTGTTTGTGATGATGGTGTTGTTGGTGTTGTTGCTGTTGTTTGTGATGATATTGTTGGTACTGGTTGTGTTGTATGTGGTGATGATGGTGGTGTTGAGGATGCTGTTGTGAGTGGTGCTGATGTTGGGGAAGATGTTGGTGGCATTGTTTGAGATGATGTTGTTGGTACTGGTTGTGTTGTATGTGGTGATGATGGTGGTGTTGAGGATGCTGTTGTGAGTGGTGCTGATGTTGCTGGGGATGGTGTTAGTGGTGTTGTTTGAGATGATGTTGTTGTTACTGCTGGTCCTGATGTATTTTGTGTTGATGCTGGTGGTGTTGTTTGAGATGGCATTGGTTTTAGTGATGGTGTTGCTGCAGATACTGTAGTAAGTGGTCTTGATGTATTTGGTGGTGGTGTTGAGGACGCTGCTGTGGGTAGTACTGATGTTGTTGGAGTAGATGTTGGTGTTGTTGGTGTTATTTGAGATGATGGTGCTGTTGCTGTTGTTTGTGATGATATTGTTGGTACTGGTTGTGTTGTATGTGGTGATGATGGTGGTGTTGAGGATGCTGTTGTGAGTGGTGCTGATGTTGGGGAAGATGTTGGTGGCATTGTTTGAGATGATGTTGTTGGTACTGGTTGTGTTGTATGTGGTGATGATGGTGGTGTTGAGGATGCTGTTGTGAGTGGTGCTGATGTTGCTGGGGATGGTGTTAGTGGTGTTGTTTGAGATGATGTTGTTGTTACTGCTGGTCCTGATGTATTTTGTGTTGATGCTGGTGGTGTTGTTTGAGATGGCATTGGTTTTAGTGATGGTGTTGCTGCAGATACTGTAGTAAGTGGTCTTGATGTATTTGGTGGTGGTGTTGAGGACGCTGCTGTGGGTAGTACTGATGTTGTTGGAGTAGATGTTGGTGTTGTTGGTGTTATTTGAGATGATGGTGCTGTTGCTGTTGTTTGTGATGATATTGTTGGTACTGGTTGTGTTGTATGTGGTGATGATGGTGGTGTTGAGGATGCTGTTGTGAGTGGTGCTGATGTTGGGGAAGATGTTGGTGGCATTGTTTGAGATGATGTTGTTGGTACTGGTTGTGTTGTATGTGGTGATGATGGTGGTGTTGAGGATGCTGTTGTGAGTGGTGCTGATGTTGCTGGGGATGGTGTTAGTGGTGTTGTTTGAGATGATATTGTTGTTGGTGTTGATGTATTTTGTGGTGAAGCTGTTGAGAATGCTGTTGTGAGTGGTGTTGATTTTGGAGATCGTGTTGGTGATGGTGTTGTTGCAGATGCTGCTGTCTGTATTGATGTTATTGGAGATATTGATGTCACTGTTGAGTGAGTTGCACTGGTTAAAGGCAAAATTTGTAAAAATATATTAGAGTTGATTGCTTTAAAATCACCATTGGCAATAGCAGAATATATATTATATTAGACTTAAACATGTCTCATTGAAAATATGGGTACAGTCAAACCTGTTTGATTCTGAAGGCAAAGTGGCCATGTACCTGCAATATGGAACAACAAGATTAGAACCCCTGAAAGAATACATAAATAAATTATATATTTCCTGATGCTCTCTAAAAGACTGTATGTATTCATTTTTTCAGATGTAGCATTCTCCTAAATGAATTGTGCTTGTTTGTGTGTTTACTTCTTTAATGTAAAATCACACAGTAAACTTGACTCAAAGTGACACTTTAAGTGACAACTGTAAATAGAATTTGTGTCCCCAAATAAAACAGTAATGATATATTTGATATATGTTATACTTTTAACGTCTGATGTTAGACATGCTGTACCAATTATCAGCATTTTTGTCAGTTATTAAATTCTTTGTACTTTACCTGGACATTGAATTCAGCTTTGTGTATACAGTAGCAGTGTAAAATCAAATTAGTTTTAAAGACCACGAAGTGTTGTAATATATCTGAGCTTTTCTGGATTGAATTAGTTTTTGCAATAATAAATTATAGTATTTAGATTTAATTTCCCAGAGAAGAAAAAGGAAAAAAAAGAAATTACAACAATCATAAAAGTCATCATAAGCTGGTATCATAATTCTTTACTTTGGAAGTACTTAAAATGTTCAGCTTGTTCAGCACAGGGAAAAGATTTGCAAGGCTCGCAGCAGGAAATTTGTACAGATACTGCATTGTTTGTATGTACACTATACCTCATTAGGTCTTTCCATCTCATGTTCAGTTCCTTAACAGATGATTTAAGAGTAAAGAGACGTGATTAATGTCAGTAGTGGGAAGAATGCATACATACCCAATAGTTCTACTTGTGACTGAGGGTAAAGTGGCTGTGCTGTAAAAAAAAAAAAAAAAAAAGAGGAAAATCTTTAAGAGAAGGAAAGAATAATTTCATAGTGTATTTCTTAGTTCTTTGCCATACGTAGCCTTGCAGATGAAACATAAAACCCAGTTGTCAAAAAAAAAACAAGTTACTTTTAGCCAGAACGAAAAATAAATTGACATGTATCTTGGGGAAATCACTGCCTAATAAAGAACTTTTTGAAGCATTTTGTAAAACTGAAGATAAAAACATTCAGCAATGAATGTTGTTTTGATAAACATGAGCTGGTTTAAAACAGAGATTTTTAGGATAAATATTGTACAGTTTATTTCAGATACCAAAATCAATGAAGAAAGTATTTCACAATGTGAACTGTGAACATAGTTCCTTCCATCTGTATATTCTTACCTGTCTGTTGATATTGCCCCAGATGGAACAGTGGCATTTATCCTTTACGGTCAAATAAAGAGTACAAGTCACACACACTTATTCTTATAGGTATATATTCCTTTCCTTTGTTTGACAAATCAGTATTTTTCCCAATTTCTCTCAATTTGTAACGATCAGCTACCCGTGCTTTAAGCTTCCTTTTATTACGCAAGGCAGTTCAGTCTAGAGAGAAAAGACTAATATTTCTTGATAAATATGAATCAAGCCATCTAATCTTTTAATAGCAACATCTGCATTGTTTCAGCCAAGAAAATGTTTTGACTAATAAATGTTTAAATGTGATTACAGTAACATATGATACCAAAACCCTGGCAAAACCTTACTGATCTGAACAAGGGTCTTCACCAGGAGATACTGTTGAGTTCACAGATATTGTAGAGCATGCAAGAGTGTTGTTCTGTCCAGCAACATCTAAGAACAGAGACACAGAGTATTTCTCTTCACCATATTGTCCATTAAAAAAAAGTGCTCTAAAGATGTTTTAAAATTAAAACTGAATATTTATTAAATTATGTTTGGATATGAACTCACGTTTGAGCTTTGGTGCATATTGGAAAGAAGAAGACAAAGACATTTATTGATGATGTGGTTGAGGTCAGTCTTAAATTTATAACTGCATTGTTATATTTCTGATCATGCTTACCACTGATGTTTGTAGAAAGAGCAAAGTAATTAATAACTTAATACAGATCTTGGATAGCATGGCCAAATCTTTTTGGAAGGGGAGAGTGACCATAAATTCCTTAATGGAGGAAAGAAGGATGCAAGAAAAATGATCTCATTTTATCGTACACCCTGTGACCATGTGCAAACAACCCTAGACAAGAGTTTGCCATACATATGCACTATGCAATATTCTGTTACAATTCTCCAAATGATCCTTTTTTTCAAATGTAACTGTGTGAGTCGCATGAAAAGACCTATCTACAAAGATGACTAATGTCTAATTTTATCATAAGCTTGATATGCGAATATGAAGACACAACTTTGTAGTTTTTCTTTCTTTTCTTTGTAGTATTCTTGTTACAGATTGTATCATTAAACAGAACTGCAAAAATCATTCTAGTGTACATACCCTTCAGCTGGAGAATGTCCTCAGGTGATGTGTGAATGTTAACTGTTTTACCTCTTTCTTTTAAGGTGCTTTGGCTTCCTAATTTGGTTTTGCGTTATGCCACATGGAAATATTCTGTGTGCCAGTTGCAGATGTGTATTTGTTTAAGCGTGTTTCTGTTTATGGAAATGAATTCCTGAATACCATCAAGAGGTTTCAGCTGACAAATACCGTCTGTATACAACATATTCCAAACCTCCAATGAAGATATTAAGGGGTTTTTACAACATTTTCTCACTGATTTCAGTACATGCAAAAATTTATATGTTTTATATATATTTATACTGGCATCCCATTGTAAACATTGTAGAAAGTTGTGAGGTCACAGGATACCCAAAAAGGAGGAAAGTTGTCACTGATCAAAAATTTCTAACCAAGGCAGACATATAGGCCATCTGCTAGAGTACACAAAATAACTGTCACAAAAAGAAAATGTCACAGAACTGCATCTACACAATCTTCGATTGAGTCGTGATATCTGTACATCGTGAACTTTTGCACTGTGAACTGCACCACTGATTTGAACAGTAAGACCGTCATTGAAAGCTGGTTGTAGTAAAATCCAAATGTAAGAATCAATGGGCCTCATGCAAGAATGTTTTCACATTCTTATCTTATCTTCTCCTTTTTTTTTTCCGTACGGTGGGTTTATACGAGTGTGCCACGTCAGATTCAGCAAATGCTCCTAATATCAGATAACTGTGTAAATAACCCTGTAATTCAGCACATGTTCATAAGAATTGTAAATTAGCATAATTAATGCTCCAATAATACCATATAAGGCTAAAGACATGCTGTCTTCCAAGGGCCTGATGCGCTAAGGCATCCGAAAGAGTAAAGTCGGCTATGATGCGACTGGTTACACTTCCCGTTAACCTCATTATATACAGAGACAAATTAACCTCCTATTAGAGCGCAATATCAATGTTCATATTGATATTGTGCAGTTATACAATAGCACCAATAGCCAGTTTAAATTAATGATGATATCGTTGGACTATATGAGTAAATTTAGAATTATATTAATCGAATTGTAGAGTCAGGCAGGATAATGTCAAAATAATTATGAATATAAGATTTTCAAACTCAAAATTGCTTCAAAGAAATGACATATACAATCCATTAGTGAGAAACTTAGGTTTGGATAACAGCAAACTAACAGCACATGACTCCTGCGACAGGTCTGGACCACTCGTAAATTGTGTTCGTGCCTAAGAGAAAATTCAAAATATGATATGATTGCTGAATGTGGTAACTTCTCCTAAATCACTTGAACAAGCCACTTAAGAACAAATCTGTTTGTACGAGTGGTTCTTGCGTGAGGCCCAATGTGCAGTGCAGTAATGAACTGAGAACCTGTCCGTCTGGGCAGTCTTTTTGTGAAGTCACCCGATCTGTTTATAACTTGACAGAATTATGACCAAGTAATACACCGCGGTTACAGGTGACGACACTTACTCTACTGTATAAACATAATTCCTTGAAGATGCTCCTGTACTCCAGGTTGATAGCACCACTACAGACTGCTTAGATGGATCAAAGTGGTTCCATGGACAAAAGCATGAACTACCGCCTTTGGATGAGTTCTGCAATTACTGAATTAGTGCCAATATTCCAAAAAGGATGAAAACTGCTCTGAAAGTAATAGGCAGCAAAACTTCTTATTTAGTAAATAACTAAATAGCTTCTGACCCAGAAAAAATAGTTTTATTTATTTTACTGTTTCAGGAGTAATACTGATTTATATGTTTAAAAAAAATATTCACAGCATAAAAGTGGTTTCAACTCACACTTCATTAAAGATACAAAACTGAAAAATAGTGGTAAAAGCAAGGTGCTTGACAGCAGTAAATACAGTCCCCAGAAATATGAGAAAATTGCTGATACTTATATCAAGGAGATAAAAGAAAGGATTATGTATCTGAAATCAAGTATAGCACAAACGCATGACATCAACGCTTTCTGGGAAACTGGTTTTCATCCATACACTTCAGTGATAAAAATGAGTGGATGAAAGCAAGGGTTGAGTACGGTTATAAAAGTGCCTGCAACAGACGTTGACATATATCGGTTTTCCAGGGAACTGTGGAACAATGATGGGTACAGTCTTTGCATAAACGTTCCACTGGCATCGTCTGACAAGAGGGGAAAGAAACAGGAGTAGCGGTCATGATCCTAGGAATTAAAGAGGTAAAACACAGTGTTGTATTTGCATTTTTTAAACAAACAGAATTTGCCTGAAAGGAACACAGTGTATTTGAACACGACTCTTTGTCCGCCTCATCTCCATGGAAATAAACGTAAACACAGGAAAATCTGCACCCACAGCTATGTTCGGTTACAGAATGACATACGGGTAGACTTAGTTATTTTACAAAGTTACGAGAAGAGATGGTGGGCAAACCACAACACACTCAAATTGCACAGATGTTTTGTTTAAATATCGGACCTACTGAGAATTCACAAAGGTTTGAAATATTAGTTTAGCACTGCAAAGAAGAAGACATTTCTTTACACTCTTTACACAGTTTGCTTGTTTGTTTTTGGAGAGTGTGTTGCTAAAATAACAAAAAGTAGCCTAATGGCGGAGCGTATTTTGTGATACCTAAAGAAAAGCGGTTGCAGGGACACCATGAAACAACAGTTAAACAACAGATCAACAAAAAGTGCTAGAAAATTTATGAATAATCAATCAATGAGCACCTGTTTGGTGTCACACTGCCATGAGTAAATTATCTGCAACAAAACAATTATATTTCTGCACGAATAACAAGACAAGACATTAAGCAGCAGGGGCAATATAACATTCCTGATGTGATAATAACAATTAAATATTTTATTTACAATAGCTGTATTGCATTTGTATTACACCTTTACTTATCTCAGTGACTCATCTCAAAACATAGTGTAATCTCCCCCAGTAATCTATCTCAGGAAGTAAGTGTGGAAGGCTAGCCATCTCAACAAGAGTGACACACACGAATGCAAAAAAAAAAAAAGGAAGAACTAGGAAGTGCCGTGCGTGTTATGCAACCACAGTACATAGCTTCATATTTAGACTTTGCTCCTTCCTGGTCTGCGTGCGGTTTAAACGCTTTAATTTAATATCTTTTATTCTGAATCCATGTATTGAATTCTACAGCTAGTGAGCCACTGACTGTAATATCATTCGTTCATGGCATCCGCTTTGTTTATATATGCCCTATCGACGCTGTTGGTATCGTCACTGGCAGGTAATTGAAAAACGACTGACGATATGAAGAGTTAAGAAGTCCCGACTGTGTATTCTTGTTAGGCTATAAAATAGGAAAATGGGTTGTCTAGACATGCATAAATGCTAGTAAACTCTCTCTCTCTCTCGTTCTGGGCTTCTTCCTCTCCCGTTTTCCTGAATGCTCTCCCTTCTCAATCTTTCTCCAGACAGCCCCACTGAAGAATCTCACTACTTGAGCTATCTGTACACTTTGACCATCGATGGCCTTGGTCAAACAAACTTTTTGTCAGTGGGAATCCTGGACGGACTTCAAATAGACCGCTACGACAGTAACAGCAAGAAAGATATTCCCACGGTGGACTGGATGACGCAGGATAGTGAGTTCTGGGAACGAGAGACACTAGCCCGCTGGGATGACCAGGACCGCTTTTCTTCCATGATGGAAAAACATTTCAATCACAGTAGAGGTGGGGTACAAATCGGTTCTTAATTCACCTCACGAGCTCTGTATCGGCGTTAAAAATTACGCCAATCGACTCTGACAGGTGCAAAGGAATTTCATGGGTGCAGCACTGTCAATCACAAACTGACCAATTTTTGTGCACGGACGTTGTGCTTGTTTTCGATGAGCAGACACAATTTATACATAGTTTTAATTCCACGTAGTTTTAACTACTCTCGCTGACTTATCAGAAACGGATAAATCGCGAGTCTAAACTCGAAGGTTATAACATTGTTGCGGCGCTCTCCAGAGCAGCAAGGAAAAGTAACCGTGATGTTGGGGCTCTTCCCAGTATGCACAGCGACAACATGTGACTAGGCTAAAACGTTTTTCTTTTTCGTGTGTAGCCTACTTTAAACAATTAAGTGGTGTGTTATCTCTACCTTGTCTGTGACTAAACTTGATGATTAAGATCTCCGTCGTTGTGTGTACCGGGTTCAGAATTAAGAAACCTGATGTAAAGCTGTTTTTGTTCTGTTAAATTTGTTCATTAAATATTTCGGTAGATGTGGTACTAAGCAGAATCCGTACTCCGTTTGTCTGACAGTGTTTTCCTGAGTCATAATTGGAAACGTCGGAATATATTTAGACATTTTTATAGTGTTTTAGCTGAGGCTAATTGTTGTTGCATCCTGACATGCTATAGCCTACTGGTCAGTGAATTCTCCCTATTCGTAACAGTGTATTTATATGCTCGTGTATATCCAAGCATTTATCAGAAAAGAAATAAATTAATTAAATAAATAAATTTATATAAAAGCAAACCATTTATGAGTAGTTAAGTCATTTTAACATTAATTACAAGAGACAGTAGATTGTCTGAAAAAAAAAATTAACTGATTAAATTGCACAAAGACACTGACACAGATTTTTTTTTTTTTTTTTCAAATCAATATGTGTATCAGTGGGGCATTACTGTGGAGGTATACATTTCTCTCTCTCTTTCTTTCTCTCTCTCTCTCTCTCGCTCTTTTTTTTCCAGGAGAGATGCATATCTTTCAAGCAAAATGTGAGTGTGGATTCACTGAAGGAAAGGGTGCCTGGGGTGGGATTTATAATGCCCATAATGGACAAGATTTTTTGAGATTTGACTCAGAGTCAAAGGATTGGTCGGCGGTTGCGCCCCCTGTTGACCAGCATGCTGCAAAGCAGCTGGAGCAACAATGGAAACGGGACAAGGTTTGGACTAGGGATGTGGGACACTATGTGGACACCATCTGTCTTGAACGGCTCAAGTCATTCCTACAGAGGGCTCAACAGATAAAGAGTAAGGGACACAGAAGCATATCTGAAGTAACAAATGTCCGAAGGATTACTGAGAGGATTGTGTATGGCCAGACTTTTGCCACAAGTCAGCTGTTCATTGGCTTATTGAAGAAATTGCCTGACTTCAGAGTGGTTTAACTCGTTTTTTCAGGCCTTTGATTAGTAGCTGATTGAACGTTTATCCTAAATACCAACATAACCATGGCACATACACCAACTTCTCAGGCAAGACAGGACAACCTTTGCCTGATCATTAAAGTAGGAGGCAAAAAAACAACAAATAGTGTAATCTTACAAAATGGCCATTCAGATTGATTTCTGAGCAAAAAGCATTAGATAGTTAACACCTGGTGCCTCATTCATAAAACATTCATAAAACACGCTAAAATCACTCAGCCATAAGTCTGTGAAAATTGTGTTATTATAAATCTGATGCATGTATTGACACAAACTGAACACTACATACATCTCAGACCGTGTAAAACCTATTCTTATGTATCCCTTTTTTTTTTTAAAGATTTTCAATAGCTTTTCATCTATATGTAATTTCAGGATTTAGTATTAAGTATTTAGTATGAAATTTACATAACTATCATGAACTAGTTCTCAACTTTTTTCTCCATTGTTCCTGACTCATTACGAGTATAATCTGAGACATTTACTACTTAATGTGACTCAAATAAACCCTGTGTTTTGTCTCTCAACTCACAGAATCCCCAGAAGTGATGGTCCAGGTGCTTTCCAGAAAAGACCAAGCCTTGTGTATGGCTACAGGGTACTTCCCGAAGGGGGCGATATTGAGCTGGGTTAGAGAGGACAACCAGGAGCTAGTACCTGAACACAGACTGCTGAGGGAGGAGGAGGTCCCAAATGGAGATGGAACCTTCCAGATTCGGCTGACGCTTCTCCTAAGTCCTAGTGAAGGACACAGTTATTATTTCTGCAGGATTCAACACAGCAGCATGGATGAGCCAAAGATAAAACGATTGTCTCTAGGTGGGTGCAAAAGAGAGAGAGAGAGAGAGAGAGAGAGAGAGAGTATTGTGTGAAGTCAGTAAACTATGTTTTAATTGTTTTGTTTGTATATTTGTTTTTACAGAAGCCAGCAGGATTGTGGGCCTTAAAATTGGCTTGCCAATTGGTTTGTCTGTTGCTCTCATTATTGCCATGGCTATTGTATTGAGGAGGAAATGTCAAACAAGGCAGTTTTCAAGACCTGACATGCCACCAGACAGCACCGAACAGTCTCAGGGACAGCTTCTGTCCACGCGACTGTGAAATCACCTTCAAATCACGGTCCTCACCCTTAAATAAAAAACAAAAACACAAATTCCAACATGAATGTGATGTATTTAAAATGTTTACATATTTTTTGCTTTTTTTTTAATTATGGAATTAATATATGTTTTAATGAATTCTATTTTTTAGGTCATTACACAATGGAAAATCTCTTTGTCTGCTCCAAATGATTACCTTCCATATTCATGTCAATATTCCTGTATTTAATTATGAAACAACAACAACAAAAAAAGGTTGTTCCTGATGAATACAGTATTTGAACATCCAATAATAAAATGGATCTATAGTTTTATGTGACAGTGCAATACCAGAGCCAGCGTAGTGGAAATATATTCATTGCCTCTAGTAGTGAAACATAGTCCATGACTGTGTCGTGTTAAGAGCAAAGCTAAAGCACCTTTCAGTGTGTGAGGAAATGTGTGATATGGTAAGTCGAGCTGGAATATGTCAAAAATCTTCTGAAGGGTATGGGTATATTACGAAGAAGTCCTAATGTTTCTTTGTGTGAGCTTTTTTGAGGACAGATCCATCTTTCTGTTTTAGTTTGTTCGTTTACACAGGTTCTAAACGTTATCACACCCTCTGATCTACTCATCAACGAATGTATCGCTATGTGGCAAAACAACCTCCATTTTTGTAATTCTGTGCTGAATCCATTCAGTTAGAAACTCTAATTGTGTGTGTGCGTGCGTATGTGTATGTGTGTGTGTGTGTGTATGATTGCATGCCTGTGCTTGAGGAGTCTTAAGCCTAATACTGGAAAAGTATCATCTGTCAATTTTTTAAACAATATATGATGACAAAGAAGAATCAGTTACATGTTGATCATCACTGTCTCTTTTTTCAAACTGACATCTTACAGAAATAATAAAAGCAAAGGGAAAAGTAACAAACATTAGCAAGAACAGTCTTGCTTTTATCCACTCCAATATCGATGTTTTCACATATGAAGTATCAGAGTCTCACCACTAGGTGGTACAATAGTCTGAAGAAATCCTGAGCATGGCAAAGATACTTAAACAGTGATTACTCAGCCCAAAAAATAAATAAATAAAAACTTTGTTTTGTTGGATTCTGTTGTATGGTCTTATCAGCTGACAGGGACACATGTCATATGTTCCATCATGTCTCAGTCTTGCACTCTGTCTAATGCACGCACAAACTCTCTCTCTCTCTCTCTCTCTCTCTCTCTCTTTCTCTCTCGCCCCCCCCCTCTCATAAATACACACTAACTAAAAAACACAAACAAAAGCAGTGCCTGTACTCACTATCTTTTAATCTCTCTGTATCTCTACGTCAGATCAGCTACCAATCTTCCTATCAGCTCAGAACAGAAGGCCTAGCCAGGCAGACAGTACAATCTCTACCCAGCATGACGTGGTTTGTTCAAAACAACTACGGTCTTCACTTGGTGCTTTGTACCTTCTGTAAGATCACCTCTGCAGAGAACTGATGTGTATGTGAGAAGAATCACTGTCTCTCATGCAAATGCTGTAATTTGTCTGACCTGTCTGTCCCCACAATGGGTGTCAAACAAAGTTTTACTACTTTGGAGCCTCTCGGTAATAAGCTATTGTGGGTGTGAACAGGCATCAGATAAAGGCAAGATGAATCCCAAAGGGAACTGGGTAACCTAAGAGACATGTAACAGTATGAGACATTTGGATGTGAATGACTGAAAATACCCACTGAACATTCAAGTATTTTTTTAAACACCTGTCCCCCACTGCCTAACCTCTCTTTCTATGCCACAAACCTTAAAAAAAAAAAAACATACTGACCTTGTCCCCATCTTCCAAGTCTTGTTTTCTATCGTTTAATTGTCACAGAATTTCAGGAGCGTGATACTGAGGGCAATTAATCTACAGCCTTGTTGTGATGTTTGCTTATGGGGCAATGTAATCTGATTGATGCACTTATTACAAGTTGCTCTGGTTAAAAACGTCTGCGAAATGCCAAACTGTAAATTGTTGTAAATTTAAATACTGCACTGCTCATGTTGAGTGCACTGGTTGTGATTCGGTTTAGAAAATTGTGCCTAAAGCGTTCCTTCACAAACATTTTTTACGCAAGCTGTTATGCAAATAGTTTTTAGATCATACTTTTTCTTTCTGCAGTTAATCATAATCCCTTTGAATAACTGTCAAGAATTTAAAGCATATATTAATGGGAGTGGTGTGATTGCTGCCTTCTGCTAAACATTGCTTTTAAATGAAACTAAAGGTTCAGTTTAATGGTCAATGGACAAGACACTATTATTATATCTATTATTTCATAATTATAAACTGTGATGAAACCAATCTTTGTCTATAACCTTTATCTCCTTAAACCAAAGTGGTTCTCTCTCTCTCTCTCTCTCTCTCTCTCTCTCTCTCTCTCTCTCTCTCCCTCCCTCTCTCTCTCCTTTCTTTCTGTGTGTGCGTGCGTGTGTGTGTGTGTGTGTGTGTGTGTGTGTGTGTGTGTGTGTGGTGTGTTTTTGGGGTGTGACTGGGGCGGGAGCTGAGTGGTTGGGATCAGGGTGCCTATGTTTGCTGTGTCTGTCTCTGCTATATGTTTGGGATTTTGCTGGTTGTTTGTGCATGTTTTTCAGTATAAGGGGAAGTCTAAAAGTTTCGGTGTCGAGTTGTCATTGGACTCTGACCCTCCACGCTGGCTTACTGTAGTAACGAGGGAGGAGGAATGGGAGGGAAACGTGAGGATGACAACACAGAGTTTTGAGGAGTGGGGAATGATAGGAATGGCCGTTGGTAAAATCTTTAAGAGAATAATGTTCATTCAGAAAAGGCTTATGTACTCAGTGTGTCTCCCCTACTGTAGCTTGACTGATAATTGTCTTTCCGTGCTTCTGCCTCTCCTGTAAAATTTATGAAGAAATCTTCAAATTCAACTATTCTTAAAATGTCAGCATGAGTCCAGAGAATGTTAAACAAAGGAAGATATAATGAAACCACTTGACAGAAAGAATTTTAAAATTTGAAGAGTAGGTTGCCCTGAATTATTTTTTTTTCCTTTTTTCAGAATGATTTTACGTCTTTCTAAGCTTCTAATCAAGTTGTTTGCAAGGAAAACTACAAATGCTTTGGTATAAAGAATATATAAATACAATGATCTTCTGTGTCAACAAAGATGCCCATATGCTACTACCAAAACTCTCATAAGGGGATCACAAGTATTAACATGTAAAGAGGTTAAAGTTTAACACTGGAAATGAATTCTCTCTGATTAAAGTAAACAAGTTGACGAAACTCACATATAGTTCTTAGGCATGTCCTAACAAGTGGACTTAAGATACAGGTTTCAAAGACAACCATTGCTTGTTCTCTTAAATCTCTGTGAAAGAACTGAAAGTAAAACTACAGTTTAGACACCAAAATGTTTTCAAATAAGTTTCAGACTTTCTTAGTTTCAAGTAAAATCTAAACACTGCAAATACTGAATGTCACAGACCAAGAATTCCACCAGTTTCTGCATTCTTAATTCAGGATCTAGGTAACATGATAATCTAGGTATGTAGGTAATGTAGACATGGGTGTTTAACAATAACTCAGCATGAAGCCATTTCTCAGATCAGCTACATTTTCCCTCCATTGTGTTTAAATTCATAGACTTCAAAAGAGTGAGGAAAAGTGTATTATTACATGAGTGCTTGGCCCATTCAGACTGTTTTTGAAATCTTTTCAACTGCTTTTTCAACCTCATGTGAACTCTGTGTGTGTATACACATATAGAGAAGACAAAGGTCATTTGATGATTTGTTGGGTGCAACTGTTAAGTTCAGAACCCAGTTGTAACACAGCGCAGTTGATAAACTGAAATTGATTCGTGCAACCCAAAACGCCCCTTGAACTTTAAAGTGTGTGTACGTCCTAGCTCCATTATGTGGTCATCCAGAAAAACAAAACTAATTTGTGACGCCAAAACTGACCTGAACATGAAAAAGTTTACTTTACTGAAGTTTGTATATGGACAAAAGAACAATAGGCTGAAAACACTGACAGAGCCAAAAAAAAAAAAAAAAACAGCACTTTTCTGAATTTTTGTCTTGAGGATTTACTTGGCATCACATTTCTGTTAACTTAAACCCACTCCAGCAGTATGTCTGCCAGTCATGAATTTGGTAATTGGCAAAATCAGAAGTGTTCAACTAAAATTTTCTGTTCAGTGGGTCTCTAGGACTGAGATTGAAAAATATAATTAAAAATAAAAAAAAACGGAAACCAATAGTTGCACAGACAAACATAAACATGAAATCTTAAAAGAGAAGTTCTAAACTCGTCTGAGACATGAAATTTACAGAGAGTCATCATCTATAATATTCAGGGTTCATTTGAGGGCTTGGTGTATTAACTGCAGATCTGAAGCACAACGTCATGTGACGTGAGGCTAAAGTAACATCATCAGGAGAGGGAGTGGCACTGACAACATGGCACTGAATCCTGGACTTTGAGTTTTTCACCACACTACTTTCTTTCCTATATATATAGCCACAGACCCTGCAGGCAGACATACGCTTACTGGACTGATATAGCACTCCCTGGCAGAGATCAGCCAAAAAGGTAGGTTTGAAATTTGACTTAGTGAGAGGAAAAGAATTTCATGGACCCTTTTCAGAATACAGTGTGTAAAATTTTGACACGTGTTTGATCAGATTTCGTTTTATTTTTTAGAAAAAGACACAAAGATGAAGGTGTTCCTGGTACTTGCTATTGCTGTATTCACAGGTAAATTACATTTCTCTGTACTGTGTAACCATGCTAAAGGCTTCTTAATTTAAAGCATGGTGGATGAGTCTATGGAGCAGGTGTTATATGTGATGGATCAAAGAACAAAATGAATCATATTTGGACAGATCATTTAACATTAATGTGCAGATTTATTTTTTAAAAAAAACATGTATGAACACCAAGAAAAAAATAGAAAACACCAATTTCACAAAAAGGAATTTATAATGAATGGAAGGAATATCTGATGAATTAAGGGGATATTTGAAGAATGAAATCACGGTTAATTGTTTCCACATTATGCTATACTGCCTTCCAAAAACTTCTATTCTAAGACAGAAAGTCTAAGACGTTCTTTACACCTCACCTACAGAGGTAAATTTTGCAAATATTGTATTACAAACTCTTTTGTCTTTTCTACAAGGTTGCCATGCCAACCTTTTCTACGCTGATGAGCCAAAACCACAGCTGGAACAGCTGACTGATGCATTCTGGGATTACGTCGGTCAGGCAACACGCACTGCTGAGGATACACTGAAGATGATAAGGGAATCTCAGCTGGGACAGGAAATGAAGTAAGTTCTCTGATAGTATTGACAAAAAAGGAATACTTTGTTAAAATTACAATTACATTATGTCTCTCATCATAATCAGTATTTCACCATGCACTTCACCAGTTAAATCTGAACTCAAATGATCCTCCCTCTCTATCTTACAGTGCCAGAATCACAGAGGGAACTGATATGGTCAACCAGTATGCTGTCACACTTCAAAAGCAGGTGCCACCTATGGCTCAGGAACTCTTGGACAAAATCACCAAGGAGGCTGAGTCACTGAGGGAGCGCTTGGATCAGGATCTGGCCAGCGTGAAGGGTAAACTGGAGCCTTATGCCGAGGACCTGAAAACACAACTCCAGCAAAGGGTGGAGGAGCTCAGAGCTGCTGTGGCCCCCTATGCTGAATCCCTCGACTCAGAAACCCTGAAGGCCAACCTGCTCCAGAAGAGCGAGGAGCTCAGGGGGAACCTGGAGAAGAGTGTGAAAGACCTGCAGTCCCAGCTCGGTCCCTACACAGAAGAACTCAAGCAGACAGTGGACCAGCGTCTGAAGGACTTCCAGGAGAAGATGGCTCCCCTGGCTGAGGATCTCCAGTCACAGCTGACACAGAGGGCTCAGATGGTACAGCAGAGCTTGGCACCATATGCTGAGGATCTGAGGGAAAAGCTTGACCCCTACGCCCAGGATCTGAAGGAACGACTCACCACCCTCTACGAGTCCTTCACCAAGACCAGCTAAATGATCTCAATGCTTCATAAAAATGACTGTTTGCTCACTAAATAACAATGTGACAAGCTGTCACATCTCTCACACACTACCAAACACTCACCGTATTCAAATGTTAATGGCAATAACCAAGTAACAAATCAGAAATTAGCTCTGTGGAATTTGATATGTCTGTCAGTGGAAGTATTTATGTGAGATGGGTTAAAATGAGAAGCTGCTCATCTTTAAGAATGAATTTAGCTCTGAAATGTGTTTATGTAGTCATTTTTATCACGTACTGCAAGATGTGTTTTTAACAAACTACTAACTTATGAAAAATAAATAAATCTTTTATTATACAAAACCACGTTACCCTCATTTCTTTGAAATAAACAATTACCATTCATTAGTAAGCACCACCACCAATGTGGCTGAAATACTCTTTTAGCTTTTTCTGAATCGCTTTCATGCAAATATGCAAGGACATGCAAATATGCCATTCATACAGCAATACATACAGCAGGACATGTGCCATTCATACAGCAATAAGATCAGGCATGTAGAAGTCTACAGTGAGACAAAAGCACTCCTCACTGGATCTGAAGTGATCCTAAACATATCTTAAATTCTTCATGCTAGAATGTACATTGTCATGGATAAACAAACACTTCTGGCAACAATAAATTTAAAGACCTATTGTATTTTTTGTCCATGGTTTTTAAAATTCACATCAAATAATTTTTTATTTATTCTTTGTCAAATCTACTTGAACATGTTTTGACTGGGATGTTACTTTATAATAATTCTGATATAATAACAATTATGATGAATGATGCAGAATAATGTAGTCCAACTCTTCAAGGCCAGTGAAAGCCCATGAAATGAACTGGGAGATTACATGTACCGTCCATCAGGGGCAGTGATTTAGACCAAAGATTTTCATAAGCACATAACACAAGACTGGTCTAATTAAGTGAGGTTATAAGATGTTATATACTGGAGCTGGTATGACTTTGGTATGCTTCTCATCCTCAGGGAAGTTTGACTGTTGATTCTGGAAAGATAATCTTGATAGAGAGAGTAACCATGTTGCAAATTGGATGAATATATATAACCTCTTGGATTTTCTTCCCCTTGGATATTTTCATCTCTGCATTACAAGAAATAATCAGTGGGTGACTAAATGAAGTTGTAGAAATGGAGGACCACGATAGACCATGTAAGTAGCTAGAGTTGACTGGGGTTGGATTTGGAGGAGGTAGGCTGAAGGAATCCTACATGCCCCTTTCCATGCCATTCAACCATATTGTATTTCAGAGTGTAGCATCGGGTTTCCGATTCCAGTATTTGTATGTTGTACATGGAATAGTGTGTTCTTTGTTGCATAGGAATCAAAAGGAGGCAAGCAGAAACATTTCATCAAGAATTTTATTTATGAGTGGGCAAATTAAACATGTGTAAAGTGGCAAGGTAAACTGCTGGGATTTCAACTGTGACTTGCTAATGTAAACAAATGTAAATGAATGTAAATGCAAATGAATTTGCATTTTATTTCCATGGGGTTGGTGTTTGGCAGTTTGTTATGGGTTTGGCAGTCTGATTCAACTGAGTAAATTATACATCAAAGTGACACTTAGAAAAAGACTTTTTGATCTGCTGTCTTGTGTGGGCATGGATGATTAATGGAATTGTAATCATGAGATCAAGCTGGAAAGTTGAGGCTTTGAGAGAGTATGTTTGAAATGTAGATCTTGTTCAGCATAACTGATTCCTTGGAATCAGTTTGGGATTGAAGATATTTCAGAGAATGGTGGACGGGAAGTTGAGTTCTGAATATATATACACTGAGGTGAGCATGTGGTTCAACTCTGGTGCCAAGCTTTTCTCATGTCAAAAAATAAAAAAAAAGAAACAGAGAACTGGCAGTTAAATTGGTAAATAGGAATGCAATACCATGTCATAATTTTTGTTTGCATGCAGACATCCGGGTGAGAGGCCTGAGGAGGGACCTAACCATGGGTGAGTTACACCTGCAGTTATTTGTTAATCATACAGGTTTAATGTCTGTAATTCGGAGGATCTGGAGTGTCAATTCATCTTCAAAAGAAGGCGGTGACCATCATGAACAACATCTCATATTGGGCTTGTAATGTGAAATCATGAGACATAGAAAATAGCTCAAAAGCCAGTGGGGTTGCAGACCAGAGGCCTCGGAAGCAGTTGCCATAACCAATGGAATGTGCAGCATTGGTAAAGAGCTGGAAGTTTCTAGTAGAAGACAGACAGTCATCATAACAGGGGATGCCATTCTACCACTGGAGGCAGAGGAACTAGAGATACATCAGTGCAGCAAATTTTGTTCACAACAGTCTAGTTCGTGGAACAGGTAAGGTCAGCAGGAAAAGAAATGGTCTAAAGGTGACAAACAAGGTAACGATCATCATGCTGACTGGTTTTCTTGGCCAATCCCAAGGAAACCAAGTGAGTCAAACACAACAGCTGGGGCAGCAGAGGCAGGCTGACCATCAACACTGCTACCTGCAATTGGATATCCTGAAATGGGGGCCAAGATCAGCTCTGCAGAAATGTAGGACCCGGTTGAAATATAAACATGCAGATGTTAAGGCAGTGTGAAGACTGGAATTCTGTATACTGGGAGGAAGGGCGCTATTGGCATTTAAGTAGATGCCTCAGGCAATTGTCCAAGAAGTGGGTTTTTCACTTCGGCAAGCAGAAGTCAGGACACCCCCCAACGCACAGATATCCACACACATGGTGCCTGAAGTGGTCCGTTACAGAAACAGCCAAAAGAGTTGAAAATTAAAATCAAACATGCTGTTTTATGGCCATGCAGCATAACCATACTGCTCTCTGGAATTTGTAGTCTGCCCAATATGGTACAATTTTCTGTCTCATGGTTTTCTACTGTCTTTCCTGTCTTGAAAGTGCCTCTCTTGTGTCTTTCTGCACCCTGCCTAACCAAAGGGGAAAATTAATGAGGTTATTTTTTTAATTGACACTAAACTTTACATCGCACATATCTGGAGAAGCTTGCTTGAAAAACGCATTACAGGGAAACCTCCCTGACGTAGTACAGAGTTTTTGTGGTAATCTTCAAAATGTGTTGACTTTAAGTCAGAGCAGAAAAGGATGGAAAAAAAAACTCTTGTAAATTGATAAAACCTGTACAGTTCATTTCTACAACAAATGTTCTTTAGTATGTTATGCTAGAGAAGCTAGAGAAGCCATGCACTGATTATATATATATATATATATCAATAAATAACATTCACATTTAAAATATATGTGGTAAAATAAGTGAAGCGAATACCAGTAAAGTAGGGTCTACTTTTGGTGTCTGTCAGTGGCTTTCTCATGTTCTTCGATTAGTGCGCTTAGTTGAACTGTCATGTTTTGCAATGTCATATCTAGTTCTGCTTCAACTTCTGCATCCGTAACTAAAATACATCACACTCAGAGCTAATAGTAAAAGATGTAATGAAAGACCTCTGACACACAAACTTTCTGAGTTAGCATATGCATAAATGAAATGCTGATTTTAATGGATTGATTCATACTACGAACAGACCTAAATATATCACTATCTCAAGTCTCAGATTCATGTGTTCAACAGGGTCAACTAAAGTCATTAAATGTTAAGACTAAGTGGGACTTTTGTTATGCTGCTATAGATCTATGCAAGTCAGGGCAGAAGATTATGATGTGGAGCAATGTTGTAATCAAGGTTGTGCCTCCTGGACTTTGAGTTTCCTCATGCAACACTCATGTCCAACAGCATATAAGCAGATATGAAACAGGATCACACAACTCAGACTTAACTAAAACACTTTTCGAAACTCTGAAGGGAAGGTAAGCTAAACACTGTACCTTGGCGGTATTTTGTATGCGTTTATAGCCGATTCATGATTTATGTTCAATGGAATTAACCTCTGCTCTTTCTAATAGGTTCAGTTTCTGAGCCATGAGGGTTCTTCTGGTACTTGTTGTGGCTTTATTTACTGGTATGTGAATTATGACCACCACATTCTTTTTTTTCTATGTTAGATGGATTATTTTCAGTTATCTGTTCACACTGAGTCAAAAAATTGGTGCATTTCTAAAATGACTTAATACCATGTTAAAGCATTAAGCTATTTTGTGTTTATCCACAGGCTGCCATGCCAACCTATTTTATGCTGATGAGCCCAAGCCACAGCTGGAACAGGTAACTGATGCATTCTGGGATTATGTCGGCCAGGCTACCCGTACAGCTGAGGACGGCCTTAAGACGATAAGGGAATCTCAGCTGGGACAGGAAGTCAAGTAAGCCCTTTGATTTGAACCAGGGAACATCAGGGCAGCTCATCAAGAGGATAAGCGATTACAAGTAGTAAAATTGGATTTTTTTTCCCTGACAGTGCCAGGATCACAGAAGGTGCGGGCATGGCCAACCGATATGCTGTGACTGTCCAGAATCACCTGTCACCTTTGGCCCAGGACTTCATGACAACAGTCACTAAAGAGGCTGATCGCATGAGGGAGCGTCTGAAGCAGGAACTGATCAGCATGAGAGATAAACTGCAGCCCTATTCTGAAGATCTGAAGGCTCAACTCCAGCAGATAGTGGAGGAACTCAGGACTGCTGTGGCCCCATATTCTGAGTCCCTGGACTCAGAAAAACTGAAAGCCACCGTGCTCCAGAAGAGCAAGGAACTGAGGGGAAGCTTGGAGAAGGGTGTGGAAGATCTGCAGTCCCAGCTCAGTCCATACACAGAGGAGTTCAAGCACACAGTGGACCAGCACCTGAAGGACATCCAACATAGTGTAGCTCCCCTGGCTGAGGACCTCCAGATGGTACAGCAGAGCCTGGCACCCTATGCTGAGGATCTGAAGGAAAAGTTGGATCCATATGCAGAGGACTTGAGAGCCAGACTCATCTCCCTCTATGAGTCCTTCACTGAGACCATTTAAATATTCCCGAACCTTATTATGACAAAAGTCTTCCATTAGTTCTTTATTTAAAGCTTGAATCCATTGTAACTTAACTCTTCTTATAGGGACAAACTTGTATTCCTCTTTATATTTTCCAGGGAATATTCTATTAACTAACTTTGTGTCAGACATTATACTGCAGGACTACTGAAAATGCATTTCATATTTATGCTGTGCAATAATAAAAATATGCGATCTTTGTTTAAATTTTGAACCACTTTAGCTTGGTATTAGGTTTTAAACTGGTTTAGCTTGGGACATGAATGCGTTGTTAATTTTTATGATTAATGTGTCATGTATTGTGTTTCATATAATTAATAAGAAAAATAAATCTTTCATCCCTTTGAAAATTCTCACCCCCATCACTTGTAAACCTGGTAATAACTCATATCAATGTGGTAGGTTAGGGGAGTTGCTCATAGTATATTTAATATTTGTGAATCAATCCCAGGTATGCAATCACTCAAGTCCCACAAAAGTTTCAAGAGATTTTTAAAAGAGATGGTGTGTGTGTGTGTAAACTATGTATTCAAGCTAATTGGAGCATCTTACTCAGTAGTTAACTCAGAAGAATACACACTGCACTCAAGAAAGCGCGGGTTATTTTGTGCATGTGAGATTGAAGGTGGGTGCTGCAAACATAGCTAAGAGCCAAGAATAGATAGGGAGGACCAGACTAGCTCTGCTCAATGTTTAACAGAGGTAAGCTGACCCATTTACATCTTATCTGTTCACAGCTCTTTCCTAACCTTACATTCACACTCCAAATCTAACACACAAAATAACCAATACCTTCCCGCATGTAGATCTTCTCCACAAATTCACACATGGATACAATACTTATTAAACAAGTTTAAAACCTAAAATTTGCTGCCTGTTTTGCACTCTAAAACCTCATTAATGATGACACAAATATCTATATAAGAAGCCTTACCAGTGGAAAGTCTCAGCTTCACAAAGTGTGTTAAAATAGAAGGTCAGCCCCAAGTTTCTGTATTTCAAAGCATAGTTCCACATTTGCCATAATAGCATAGATTATTTGCATATTCATAATGTTCTCAACTTTCATTACATCATGATTTTAGATCTAAACAATAGTTAAAATATAGTTTTCTTGCTGTTAAAGCAGATTTTGTATGATGTAAAACAATGTCAGATCAAATAATGAAAGCACATCAGTATCAGCTGAAAAAAAGGAGTCTTAAATTTTTGAGGAAAATATCATCAAATTTCAGTGACAGAGCACAGAGATGATAATAATAATTCTGACGGTCTAAATGTTGATATTCTGTTGTCTTTTGCATGTGAATGGTGAAAATGACACCCAAGTCTTTCACACTACAGGACTTGCATGGGGCTACTCACAAACATTGAGAATACACAGTTCTTTTAAGACCATCTAAACCCTCTGATTATCCATTAGGGCAAAGAATGATGTACTGTTTGAACATAATTTTTTATAGCAGTACAAAGTCATACAATTATAAGTAACAGAGGCTACTCAACCACTACATCAGTTATAAAAAGACATTTTTAGCAACGTGTGCAAGCTTCAAACTTGTCATTATCAGTCATCAAAGAGCAAAGATTATACTGGTCCTTGTGAGTTTGGCTAAGAAGGTAAATGGAAACCTGAGGTCATTAATGTGTAACTTCAGACTCTGAGTGCAGACACAAACACTGTCAAGGTTCATTTGAGGGCTCAGCATGTGAACTGGAGGTCCAAAGCACGATGTGACGAGAAATGACGTGACAGTAGAGTGAAAGTAGCAGGAGAGGGAGCGGCACTGACAACATGGCACTGAAAACCGGACTTTGGGTTTTTCGATGAACAGCATGCCTTCCTATATATATAGCCACATGCCATCTGGACTGACATGCAGTTCAAGACTCACAGGACTGTAGCAGCACTCCCTGATACATACGAACAAAAGGTAGGTTTGAAGTTTTGATTTAAAGACTTGGCATTTGAAGACTTGGAGACTTAGAAAAGGAATGGCATTTCAGTATGTTTTACAAAGAAAAAAAGTAAAACATATTGAATTTTGACATGTGCTTGATTAGATCTTAATTTGTTTTTGTAGAAAAAGACACAAAGATGAAGGTGTTCCTGGTCCTTGCTATTGCTGTTTTCACAGGTAAATACATTTGTAGTATAAATGTGGTTAAATTTCATAAATTAGAGCTGAGTGGATTTCAGTTTTGATACATCCTTCATAATATATCAAAGAAAGAAAGAAAAACCATGAGGACACACTTGAATTCTTTTACATGATTTACCAGCTTGAAATGCAACTTTAAATGTAACAAGTACACAAAAAACAATATCAGATTCAGCTGAATTAAATTACAATCAGAGTTCTACACTGATTTATTATTTTAAAAGCCATTCAGAGAGTTGGCTGTTGTAAGATAATGCAAAAGTTGCCAGGTATCTCATATCATACTCAAAGCGGTGGAGTTTGCAAATGTAGTATTACAAATAGTTTGTCTTTTCTACAAGGTTGCCATGCCAACCTTTTCTACGCTGATGAGCCCAAGCCACAGCTGGAACAGCTGACCGATGCATTCTGGGATTATGTCGGTCAGGCAACCCGTACAGCTGAGGACACCCTTAAGATGATAAGGGAATCTCAGCTGGGACAGGAAATGAAGTAAGTTCTCTGATGATACTAAATGGAGTGAATATTTTGTTAAAATAACAATCACAATAAAATATCAAATTATCATATCCTTTATCAAAAAATCACAGTATTGTGCCAGTTTTTCTTTCACCAATTTTTACCTAAAAATCAAATGATCCTCCCTCTCTATCTTACAGTGCTAGAATCACAGAGGGAACTGACATGGTCAACCAGTATGCTGTCACACTTCAAAAGCAGGTGCCACCTATGGCTCAGGAACTCTTGGACAAAATCACCAAGGAGGCTGAGTCACTGAGGGAGCGCTTGGATCAGGATCTGGCCAGCGTGAAGGGTAAACTGGAGCCTTATGCCGAGGACCTAAAAACCCAACTCCAGCAGAGGGTGGAGGAGCTCAGGGCTGCTGTGGCCCCCTATGCTGACTCCCTCGACTCAGAAACCCTGAAGGCCACCCTGCTCCAGAAGAGCGAGGAGCTCAGGGAGAACCTGGAGAAGAGTGTGAAAGACCTGCAGTCCCAGCTCGGTCCCTACACAGAAGAACTCAAGCAGACAGTGGACCAGCGTCTGAAGGACTTCCAGGAGAAGATGGCTCCCCTGGCTGAGGATCTCCAGTCACAGCTGACACAGAGGGCTCAGATGGTACAGCAGAGCTTGGCACCATATGCTGAGGATCTGAGGGAAAAGCTTGACCCCTACGCCCAGGATCTGAAGGATCGACTCACCACCCTCTATGAGTCCTTCACCAAGACCAGCTAAATATTTTCAGTTCAGTGCCACTCAACAGACTGCTTTCCTGCTAAATAACAATGTGACAATCTGTCGCATCATTCTCACACTCGACCAGACAATTCCTGATTTCAGATTCCTACAGTAATGCAAATAGCCAAGAGTAAGAAATCAACATTAAGTTTTACCTAAGGGGATAAAGTCGGTATGTCTTTCCTAGAAAGTACATATGTTGTGCAAAGTGTTAAAATCAAAAACTTCTCATCTTTAAAAACAAGCAGATTTCCAAAATCTGTATACATAGCCATGTTTATTGTGCACTGCTAGATAGGTTGTTTTAACTAATTATTAATTTATGAAAAAATAAAATGTTTATCCTGCAAAATTTTGCTGTCATTATTGGTCTGAAACAAACAAGTAGTGATCAATAGCAAGTGGCAATGACAGAGCTTATGTTCTTTTTGAGCTCTTCCTCTTGTAAGAACCTTTACAATCCCTTGCAAATTCAGGTCTGTCTTTTGAAATTATATCAAACTTAGAAGGTGGCATTACATTTGACGTGGAAAAAAACAGTGAAGAAACAGAATTGGGATAGAATGGGTAGTACACAGAGTTGAACTTATTTTCATGAAATTCAAAATAATTTGACCAGTAACCTGCTGAGCGGTGACCAATTTCAGGGACTGCTGCATTTTGAGGTAGCACTTGAAGGCAGCATTTTTAGTAAGACAGGTCTGGTTTCAAATGTATCCTCATATATGTAAATTTCTATAAGGTGTCTTTATTTTGGGGCGTGTTTGAAAGCAGAAATACATGTCTCCTTGATAAAATACTACATCCAGTGTTTCATTTTGATGAGGGGCAATCTTTTCAAGAATAAAGATAAAAATAACAAAAACGCTGACAGTGGTATTAGCATAACATAGCTTCTCGATAGAAATTCCTATGTGTTACTGTCTTAGCTACCTATCAAGGTTGGTTAATTTGGCTACTTGGCATAGAATTTAGATTGCTAAACTTTAAAAAAAGTTAATCAGATAACAAGTACTGAAGATAAGAAGAAAAGGTGTTCTGCTAAGTAACTACCTAGCAAGTCAAGTTTCTTATTATCTGAAGTAAATTATCAGCGAGCTAAAAAAAAAACAATAGGGGTGTTAGTATTCACCGAATGTACCAATGTACCAATGTACCATGAACCAGTCAATGGCCTGATTCTAAAGCTACCAATCAGTTGACCGAGGCTTTGCTGCTAATTCTATTTTCGTTTAAACTAAACTGCAGTGGAGGATTCACTGATCTAATGTTACAAATCATGTTACTTTCAAAATAATAATGACACCTCTCATTCACTAATAAATCTGCACAGCGTCTCGCATTGACCTTTTACCTTTTACAAGAGTAATGTTAGCATTCCTTGCGAGGTAAAAACAACAACATGTCTGACAACGCTGACACGGTTTACAGTGCACCATCAAATCTAAAATATCAAGCTTGGGAGACATTTGGATTTTATAAGAAGGAAGGAAAATTGGACAAAAGTCTTGCCATTTGTAAGATTTGTAGAACGGCGATTGACAGACTTCAGTTTGTATTCATAATGTCAAAATGTTTGTTGATACAGAAAGTCTTTTTTGTCTAACTGTGTCCATTGGAAAAGTATTAAACACAATGACATGTAATTCTGAAATGATACATTTGTCTTCCTTTTTTTCCCCGTGCCATAAAGTAACAAAAATACTTGAGATTCCCTGGTCTCTTATGAAATATATCCATCTGAAGGTAAGCAGTGCCACTTTTACAGAATTGGCTTATTTTAATTTATAATGGAAAATGAATGTCCACGTTAAACAAATGTTGGGAACTGCATCAGATTGCATCATATTGCGTTGCATTGTATTGCGCAGAATCATTCCGCATTAAAATGTATCATCTCTGAATCGTATCACAGCCCATGTATCTAGAAATGTATCGGATCATCTTTTAAGGGAGAGATGCATACCCCTATTACTTACACATCACTTGCATCCAGTTGCCTGAAGTAGCTGGTGGTACTGCCACACCCCTTTTGATAGTCACCATAACAAGATAACAAATTTTAATGTACGTAATGGGGGATATATTTTGCAGTATAGCAGCTAAGTTAATAGAGTCTGCTTTTTGCATCATTGTGAATGTGTCTTGTACAACCAGCATATTCTGGGGTTAACAAAGGTTTTTTTGTTTTGTTTTGTGTTAGGTAACATGACTACAATAGTTTGTTCATGCAAGACATATGATAAACTGTTATGAAAGTGTCCTGCATCTGTCTTAGAGTGGCTATGTACCAAACTCTAACATCCTCAGACACACATCTTTCACTTCACCCTCTATGTCTGACACTAAAATACATGACATTCATTAGTCATCGTACTTGTGCCATAATTTCAGCTGTTAAATGCTGAGATCTACGGTACATAATGTGAGATAGCAGAAGGATAATCATGTGGGATGGAGTTGGCATCAAAGTGTTGCCTTTTGGACTTTGGATTTCATCATGGAACATTCATGACATGCTTCATATAAATAGAATTGAAACAAGACTGCAACACACACAAGACTAAGACACTCAGACTAGACCAAGAGATTCTCAGACTCAGAAAGTTAGCAACATTTCACAGAAAATCTTCTTGGTAAGCTACCTTGAGGAAATGTTATATTAATTATAAATAGATTTGTGATATATGTTATATGGAACTGACTTCTCTTCTTTAGATAGATCTCTGAGAATGAGGGTCCATTTGGTGCTTGTACTTGCTGTTTTTACTGGTAAGTGAATCGGAACCACTTAGCTTCTGTTTCATCCAAATATTTATTCAATAAATGGCATATTTTTAATATCTTAAAAATAATACATTAATAAGAGTTATCAATTCCTGTCTCTGACAATGACAAATTCCAAACATTCAGTAATGGATGAGTCCACTTGTCTATGTAGAAACTAGTCAAGGGTATTCTACTCTTCTCTGCAGGATGTCATGCCAACCTGTTATATGCTGATGAACCCAAGCCACAACTGGAGCAGCTAAGAGATGCACTCTGGAATTTTGTTGGCGAGGCAACTCGCACTGCTGAAGACACTCTTAAGATGTTAAGAGAATCTCAGCTAGGGCAGGAAGTCAAGTGAGTTCAGCTCAGTCCAGTTCAACAGAAATAGCAGTAAAATTATTTTGTAATCCACTCTTGATTTTCCTCCCCTTTAGTTCAAGACTCACAGAGGGTGCTGACATGGCAAGCAAATATGCTGCCACTGTCCAGAATCAGATGTCACCTTTGGCCCAGGACCTCATGGGCAAAATCGTTAAGGATGCTGACGTCATGAGGGAGCGCCTGAAGCAGGAACTGATCGGTGTGAGAGACAAACTGCAGCCATATTCTGAAGATCTGAAGGCTCAACTCCAGCAAAGAGTGGAGCATCTCAGGACTGCTATGGCCTCATATGCTGAGTCTCTGGACTCAGAAAAACTGAAAACCATGCTTCAGAAGAGTACAGAATTGAGGGAAAGCTTGGAGGAAAGTGTGAAAGATCTGCAGTCCCAGCTCAGTCCATACACAGAAGAGCTTAAGCAAGCAATAGACCAGCACCTGAAGGACTTCCAGGAGAAGGTGGCTCCCCTGGCTGAGGATCTCCAGTCACAGTTAACACAGAGGGCCCAGATAGTACAGCAGAGTCTGGCATCCTATGCTGAGGATATGAGGGAAAAGCTGGATCCATATGCAGAGGAAATGAGTGCTAAAGTCACCTCTCTCTACGAATCTGTCACTGAGACCCACTAATTATCCCCACAACCTTATCAACCTTATCAACAACTTTTTCATTAGTAGATAATGTAACACCTGAATCCAAACTATCTTGGGGTATATGTCCTTTGTTTCAACCAATATTTTTCAAGAAATATTCTAATAAGCAACTTGCCAGTGTTTACTATGGGTTTGCATTGAGGTGCCTGTTGCATGACAACCGAAAATGTATTTGAGAACATTAATATTAAACTGAGTAATGTTAATATTATTGTTAGTGTTTATGTCTAATGTGTCATGTACTTCTCCCTGCATTACTGATTTCAAAATACATTTTGTCAGCACATTCGTGTACTATATTTTTACTTGATTGATATTATACTGTTTAAGCAGTGATGTTACACATATGGTTTGTCTGGGATTGTCCCAGTTTCAAACTGGGTGTCCCAAGTCCCAACAAAAATCTGGAAAAAACACTAAAATGTCCCGGTTTTCAGCAGTCACTACCAAATTGTCCTGGTTTTCACCACAGTTAAAATAATAACATTATACTTGTTTTCAGCACTTACACAGACATTCATCATGTTCTGTCCCACTTATTATTATCTAACCCAATCAAAAAACACAAACAGTGCACCATGCATCTGCATTCAACACTGATTTGTCTGTTTGTGTGTCAATCAATCAATGTGTCATTGTCAAGGGTGTTGCTAAGACGCTTGTGACTCTGTCTGACAGAATCTGTCAGTACGCTAACGGTTAACATCATGCCGAAGAGAAAGTCAGTCTTGACTAAAGACCTCTAGAAGGCTTACCCGTTTCTTTGTGAAGTAGCCAGCCACAAAAAAGTTGCATTCTGCACACACTGCAGGAGAAAGTTTTCAGTCATTAAATTTTCAGCAGTAAAAATTTTGGTGTAAATGCTGACATGAAAGATCGCATTAATGAAAACGCCTATGGTGCGTGCATAAGAGGAACGTGACGTGTGTTTAGTTTGCTTGGAAAATAGTTGCAACTGATCCGAAAAGGTAAGATAAAACATAAGAAGTAATGTGCCCCCCCCCCCCCCCCCCCCGCCCCAAATATTCGCTGGTGATTACTACCAAAACCGGTATTCCGACCAGCCCTACTGTAGTGTCATCATCCATGTAATTTCTTATGAATAGTTTTGATAACAACACTACTGCAGAGGCTTTTGTTATAAAAGTCAACTCAGATTTTTCAATGCTCAACTAAATACATATTAAAAACAACAAAATTCTTATAACTACACAAATTAGACAAAATTCATCACAATTTATTAGGCAGTTAAAAATTTGGATCACTCTGTGAACACAAATCACCATACTTTCTCCCCTTCACTTGAGATATTCAAGTATAATGTGATTGTGTGATTGATAGTGTGAGATTTAAGATCCCATCTGAAATTTTATTCCTTTCTAAAATGATATATGTGTATCAAATATAGTTTAAAGGGGAAATTTGGCTTTTGACATTTAACTTGGGGCACATGTTTCAGCAATAGATTCTGTAACTTTATAAATGTTTTTCTGAGCTATTGGTTGCCTGTTTGGATAGTTGCAAGTTGAGCTCATTTTAGATGACCCAGAGTGATCAGCTATATTCAGAAATTTTTATTTTTAAACTGGGTTCTATCCTATCCTATAGCCTAAATATTCAGTGCTTAAATATGTAACAGTCAAAACAATAACTAAACATGCTAAACCCACCACCCTTCAATGAAAACCTAGGTTCATATTAACAATACTTAAGAGACTTAGACTTCATGCACTGTTTGTTTCTGAGTACCCAAAAGGCAATTTAGAAAAACATTGTAAGACATTCTAAATATATCAAGAGAAGCTTCATCCATGGATCATAATTTTAATTTGAAATATTCCAATAGTCTAATAACTTGGAATGTAAGATTTGTTAGGTTTTCTCATGTAGTATATATATGTGTATGACTTCATTTTCAATTCTGACAACTGTCAACCAAAGAATTTCACGGAATGTTCAGTGATCATGATCCCAATTGATAGAATTTACAGTTAAAGGTGAAGTGATAATCAGCCACGCTGGACTCTAACATCGATATCACTGTGATCATTCATCATTCAATGTTGCAGGATGCTGTTGGTGCACCTTTGCACGTACAGCACATAAAATGATACATAATACGATATCTAATCAGTGCCTGGCACAAAGGTTATATAGTTTTTTTATGTCTTGTCAAAGCACTTTAATCCCTCTAATGATGGGGATAGACTGCTTGACAGAATGAAAGCTCTCCAGGTTCCATTTATGTAACATTAAAGGAGGAATGCTCAGCAAAAATAAATAAATAATACCTAGCTGTATGTGTGACATGCACATGCTTTATCACAAAGTCTTTTCCAGAGGAGGAATAATTAAATAATTTGTGAACAACATAGTAGTCCAATTCTATGATCAGAGATCTCAATGAAATGAGATCTTCATTTTTGTGGTTAACGTACTGACCAAAAGGCAAATTTTTATCTCCTGACAGCTCTGCTCTAGGGCCAGGTTCTAGTTGAAATTTGATGTTTAACTATTAAAGGAATTCTGCTAATTCCACCTGTTCATCCCTCAAAAACCATAAAGATGCTGAATAAGATCTGGTATTCAAACAATTTTTAAACTTGCTCAGTAGTTTTTGTAATAGATACCACGATAGATTTTAATAGAGAGTAGCCTATAACAGTAGAGAGGAATCCCTCTTAAAAGAAATTTTACCAGTAATAAATACAAGTCTGTCTGTTCACCCAGGCTTTAATTTAAATTATATTATAATTCATCTGAGTCTTAGTAGGTCAGCAAGGCTATGATGTGGAGCGCTGACACAACAATATAGCCTCCTGGACTTTGGGTTTCAGCATGCTACACTACAGCTCAGACAGTATATATACACCTATCATACAGCAAGATTGAGACAGACACCTCAAGTTGACTAAAGAGTTCCACAGGTTCACTAGCAAAGAGGTAAGTCAAAAAAATAAAGCATACCTATAGTTTCGCTCCTAATTTAATGTTCAGTTATCTTGTGTGGCTAAAAGACCTGTGCAATACTAAAGGAGGATTCAATTAGTTTTTCTTTTTTTTAATAGGAACTTGTAACCATGAAAATTGCTGTGATACTTGCACTTGTTGCTGTCTCTAGTAAGTATCTTGAAACAGTGTGCAAACACAACTTTGATATGTAAATGGATGACTGATACAGATTTACTAAAACATTTTTGCAACCAAAGACAGTAGTGGCATAGTGTTAAAAATTAAATAAATGGTTCAAACAACTGGACAGATAGTCTAAAATCTTTTTAAAAATATCTTTATCTCTTTACTAGGCTGTCATGCTAACCTTTTCTATGCTGATGAGCCCAAACCACAACTAGAACAGCTAACTGATGTGTTCTGGGATTATGTTGCTAAGGCAACGCGCACTGCTGAGGATACTCTTAAAATGATAAGGGAATCTCAACTGGGTCAGGAAGTCAAGTAAGTCTTCTGTTTGTACTTAGTGGAAAGCACGTTATGATAGATTGATTCCTAACAGATGACTGACTTGAAGTGATCTGGCTCCTAACAGCTTCTCTTTGTCTCCTTCAGTGCCAGAATCACACAGGGAACTGATATGGTCAACCAGTATGCTGTCACACTTCAAAAGCAGGTGCCACCTATGGCTCAGGAACTCTTGGACAAAATCACCAAGGAGGCTGAGTCACTGAGGGAGCGCTTGGATCAGGATCTGGCCAGCGTGAAGGGTAAACTGGAGCCTTATGCTGAGGACCTAAAAACCCAACTCCAGCAGAGGGTGGAGGAGCTCAGGGCTGCTGTGGCCCCCTTTGCTGAGTCACAGGATTTTGAAACACTGAAGGCCACCATTGTTCAGAAGAGTGAAGAGCTAAAGGAGAACCTGGAGAAGAGACTGCAGGATGTACAATCCCAGCTGAGTCCCTACACAGAGGAGCTGAGGCAGAAAGTGGACCAGAGGCTGAGGGACTTTCAGGAAAGAGTAGTGCCCTTGACAGAAGACCTCCAGATCAAATTGTCAGAGAGAGCTAAAATGGTTCAGCAGAGCCTGGCACCCTATGCTGAGGATCTGAAGGAAAAGCTGGATCCCTACGCCCAGGATCTGAAGGAAAGACTCACCACCCTCTATGAGTCCTTCACCAAGACCAGCTAAGTTTCCGTAGTACCTCTTCAAATACTTGGAGCGCAGTGTTCACAATGTTAGCAACAAACTCAACGTGAACTCAACCAAATACAGCTAACAGATGTAATGACCTATTTCAATTTTTACAGTTAAAATGCAAAGTTTCTTTGAACTGATGGTAAAATAAAAATAAAATAAAATAAAAATATTCAGTTAAACATGCAATTGTTTTTCTTTTTTGCCCACTTAATCTTTCGGTTTGACTTTTAGCTAATACAGTGTTGCATTTAATAATTGCATTTATCAAATTTTGTACTACAAAGGTCACAAAAATAAAGGAAATAAAATGAGCAAATCACTCACTCATTGTCCTAGCTGCTTATCGTAATTAGGGTTGCAGGGGGTGCTGGAGCCTATCCCAACATTCATTGGGCAAAAGGTGGGGAAACACCCCAGACAGGTTGCCAGTCCACTGACCCAGCAGACTCAAGGATGTACAACAGAAAAACGATACACACTAATCTCTGACATGCAAAGGGGTCTGGAAGTTGACAGTTTCAGTGTAAAAAGTAAATTTAAAAAAAAAAAAATATCATCAATGTACAATTTTTCAAAACAGACACTCGAAATCTGAAACCAGTTACTAACAAATCCGAGTTCCTTGATGAATGTCGTTGAGTGTATACATCAAAACCAATCTTGGGTGGCTCAAAGTCTGCTGTTTTGCACAGAATTTGGAATTAAGTTCAAATGCAACCAAATGTATTTTATCCTCATTCAAGCCAAGTGAGGCTGCAAAAGGGTCATTTCAGCCAAGTATAGGTCCAAGGAATAGTGCTTATAGGAATGTAGGTTGCATTTCCCCTTCCATTGCAGCACTCTTCAGTGAGTTCAGTGACTTCTTTAGTGAGTGGTCTGTCCTTTTCAGCACATTTCTTTGTTAAGCACTCATCTTGTAGAGGTATCGATATGATTTTGACCTGGATAAACCCTGGCATCCACTGTTCCAATTTGATATTACTCAACAGAGTTATTAGGTCAAAGTTTCATACCGAGTTGTCATGACAGTCATTAGTTGGACTTAACAATCTCTACACTTTTATCTCAGATGAACTGCCCTCATCACTGAAAACTTTAAAGACAATGGAAACAATCATAAACATAAAAAATTATTCATTCACATAATAATATTCATAACAATAGTATGAATAATGTGATTCCATCAAAATCTTTAGTCACTCCACAAAAAGTATAACGTAACTTCTAAACTTCTAAATATACAATGTCTGTTTCCTCATTGTTGACACTTTTGCCCACGAAATGTGGAATGAATTTGACTTAACGGTGACATTTAATGTTTTATTTTTGGGGAAGCCTACAGGAATGGATGAGAAATGTGTATTTTGAGCATATCATCAAATACTTTCAAAAGTAAGGCAAATTATATGATTTCATTAAAAATGTGATACTTGTTCCAAGCAGAATGTTACTTTCATATGTTCATTGTTGAACAAGAAAGGAGAACTACAAACCCTTCCTAAATGCATGTTTAACCTGCGTATTGACGTCTCTGCGGGAATATCAGTTCACATCAAATGACAACAAACGATCCATAATTACAGGAGAAATCAGAGCCTAATGCCTATGTCACATATCTAAGTACCAAACAAGTTTTGAGAAAGATGTTTTGATTGCTGTAACATGTCATGAAATTTCATTTATCAATTAGCGTTTAGATAGTAAACTTGTGCAGTTCTCTCATGCTTAGTTCTGCTGAAACGACCTTGGTTCTTATTGACCTACTAAACTAGGCCGTGGTATTAAACAATGATTTTGCAAGGCCTGAGCTGCAACGTCCAGGGGTGTTTGTTTAAGGTCTAGTAGGAAGTTATGATGTGGATTAAGGCTGAAATCAGAGAACTGTCTCCTGGACTTTGGGTTCTCTGTACAACATTCACCTTTCTGCAGCATATAAATAAGTATGGGGGGAAATGAACTCCTGCATATTCTTCAGAACAGACAAAGAGATTCATATACACATTTTTGTACAGGTATGAAAATAGAACTGCTTCAAAACTCATATAAACAGTAACGTGGTAGTACAAAAAGAGAAGGGCTTGAATACCATTTCACTGCCTGGACTGCCTCTGTTATTTTCTGGGTATAATGCTGTTTAATGCTTATGAATGTGTAAGAGTTTGTATTATTGTTTTGCAGACTCAGACCAAAAGCCATGAAGATACTTGTAGTTCTTATACTGGTTGTATTCATTGGTATGAAACCTAACATTTTCTAATTTTTTAAATTACTGTAATTATTGTTACTGTAATGTAGACTGCAATATATAGATACTTTCATCATTTGTTATAGCTGTTATCAATAACACGGTCATCATTCTAATTTGCTTGGTTTTGCTTTCTTTTGCCTTTTTTCTATTTAATGTTTTGCTGTTAGGTTACCGTAGATACAAAGGCTAAATTTTGAGAGGAAACATTTCATGAAAATGTGTTACTAATGTCAACAGGCTGTCAGGCCAGCATAGTCCATGCTGATGAATCAAAGACACAGTTGGAAGAGATGACTGAATCAGTCCTGGACTATGCTGCACATGCAACAAGAGTAATTCATAATATTGTGTGGACGATCCAGACCTCTGAGCTGGGAAGAAGAGCTGAGTAAGTTATAAGTGTTAATTAATATGTTAGAGCAAAATCGGTGGGTCATTGTCAAATTTATCTGTCATGAGACACTCTTGTCACCTCATTTATTACAGAACTAGATTTGTTGAAGTAGCTGATGCAGTAAGCCAATATGCGGTCATGCTCGAAAGACAGATGCCGTCTGTGGGCAAGGACCTCTGGAAAATAATCAGCGATCATGCTGAAATCCTGTTTACACATCTGGACAACGCAAAAGAGCACTATGCTGAATACCTGCTTACCCAACTCCGGCCAAAAATGGAAGAGTTGGCAGTTGCCATAGCCCCTTATGCCGAGTCACTGAGACCCTATGCAGAGAAAATAAGACATGCAGTGGACCAGCACGTGAAAGACCTCCTGCAGAAGTTTAAAGACCTCCAGGCTTAGCTGAAGATCTCAGGGAAAAACTTGAGCCCTACATCCAGGAGCTAAAAACCCACATTTTTTTTTTTTATCATGGTTTGATTTCCTACCTTGTCTGTATCCTCAATGTATCATCATAAAGTGTCAGATAACATCTGTAATATGAATTTGAATTTTTAGTATTAGATCGATATATTCTGTTAAAACTGATGTCCATTACTATGCCATTCAAAAAAAAATATCATATTGTGTTCTTCATTCAGCACACAAATGAAATTTCTACCACCAAGAACTCCCGTTTAAATCTACACAGCTACTGGTAGACACCGTTTCAGATAGCCATGAATGAACTAAAGACCCGCAATCCTGCCCCCCAAAACTTGAAACTGCTTGCACACAATAGCCCTCTAATGAGGGGATTACTATGAATTGTTCATGCATTTGGAACGGGGTGGACATACACAATGATTAACAAACATGCAAAAGCACGGCCTGCCACCTAGTGGGGACCCTCTAAATGAACTGAATACATTGTTGAGTTTTGGCCAGTCAAACTTTTAACATTAACGTTTAACAAAATTAGAATAACCAAACATGAATAAGACACAATCCGAGGTATTCTCCAAACTGCATAGACTAACACAATCAGATAAAGGTGCATATTGTTGTACGTGCTGACACCACAGAGCTGTCAGTGAGGACATGTTAGGAGTTGTTTATGCAGGTCCGCTGATATATTTGTCCTCCCCTTTTTTCCTGAGCAGATCTCTCCCACGCTTTCTCGTCAAGACACAAACAACTTCCAACTGGCACCAAAAGCAGCTAAACCACCATTTCCTGAAAAAAGAGATCCAGAATTTACATTGAGGTCAAAGTCAGGGGATTTTTCCTGATAACCTTTTTTTTTTTTTTGTCTTTCATCCATCGACAGTTGTGTAATCAGAGCGAAATATCTCTTGCGACTTACTTTGAGTTAAACTCAATACCTTGTGACAGTTATTCAAGTTCACTTCTGTTTGTGTGCTTTCTCTTGTCAACACCATTCTGTCAAGATCCCAACTGATTTGTTCAGCTGATTTCAATGCAATATCGAATTGGAACATGGAGCAGTGGATGCCAGGGTTTATCCAGGTCAAATTCATTTTGATACCTCAGCAAGATGAGTGCTTAATAAAGAAATGTGCTGAAGAGGACAGATCACTCACTGAAGAAGTCACTGAACTAACTGAAGAATGCTGCAATGGAAGGGGAAATGCAACCCATATTCTGCTCTATTAACATTTAAGCACTATTCCTTGGACCTATACTTGGTTGAAATGACCCTTTTGCAGCCTTCCTTGGCTTGAATGAGGATAAAATACATTTGGTTGCATTTGAACTTAATTCCAAATTCTGTGCAAAACAGGGCTAACATAGCCTTGTGTTTCAACAAATGTTCCAAAGGAAAATTGTGAACCTTCCCTATTCAGGGGCTAGGCCCAAAATATATGGAATGTGCAAGGTCCTAATTTTGTTTTCTGCAATTATATTACTATAATTGTCCTCTATGCAAAGAAAACAGTTATGTCCACTGCATGTATAATTCAGTGTTCCTATCATACAGTAACTTTCTGATGGTTGGCTAACATCGGCTAATCACCTAAAGTTTAGCAAACATCAGCAAATATTTCTTGTTGTTCATGTAAAATCATTTTATGCAGTGTTGCCATAAAAAAAGAAATTGTATGCCTAGGGAGTTTCATTGTATCATGGCTCTAAACCATGTGTAATGGCCTCATCTCAGAAAAGGTCTGCGGGGGTTACAAGCACCATAGTTCAGCGCCCATCAAAACAAATGAAACAAGCACACACTCATCATCAAAAAATACAGGAGGAAAATAAATTCACATGACTGCTCCCTCAAAACACAAAACAGCTGAGAGCCCTTTGACCTAGAACATTTAACCAATGTGAAAACAGTGAGTAATGTAGTTGGGGCGGGGGGGGGGGGGGGGGGTGTCACTTAACAGCACAACTTGACACATTTCAACCGTGACTCATAGACCACAACTCTGCCCAATTAGCACACTGATGGTTACAGGGGTTACTGAAGTTCACTTCTCCCCATGCAAAACAGAAAAAAACCCCTCTCTGAAACATGTAGACAAGTGGAGTGAGAGCTTTGAGTAGTAACATTTAAAATTCCTACCACACAGTAAAGCTTTTCATCACCTAGTACCCTGTCTAGTTATCTAGATGGGACTAGGAGTATTATTTCAATTATCATTTGAATTATCTAGGTTGGCTCAAATCTGTGGATAAAAAAGTGTCTTGGGAAGGGAAGAACGAACCGAGGTCAGACTCCGACACAGTGGGCTGGACCGCGGAGTGACCGTAGACCTTTGTCCCATTAGCCAATGAGCTGATCAGGGTTACATTTGTTCACTGAGGAAATCTGACCTTTCACCTGTCCATACTCCAACATGCGATCTGGAACTGTTGCCCTTAGCTACAGTTTTCTTAAAAATGGAAAAAGGAAGTGTAACCTGCCTCCTTACGAAAGTGACACTTGTGAAACGTACAATGGTATTTAATCACTGCTGTTGGGTTTTTCGGTTTTTTTTTTTTTTTCCTTTTTTTTTTTAAAGGTGAAGTTACATTGGCAAAGGTCATGATGATATCATGTTTTAGGAGCTATTCTGCAAAGAACAGCATATTGTCTTTTTCAGTATCATTTAAAGGTCAAAGCTTTGTCCAGCTGAAGCAACCAAAGGTATCTCTGTAATTATTGTTTGTGTCACATATTCACAAAATGAAAGATAAGGTATATTATATAATTTTATTGTAGGGTTATGCTTTACCAGCATTCTCAAATCCAGTTTTTGTCTGTTTTTCATTAGATACTAATTAGTGACACTACAGACATAATAATATTTTATGTCTTGTACTGATGAATATTTATGTTTAAATGCCAAAAAATGCAAAAAAAAATGTCTTTCAGTACAGTGAGTGCTGTATCAGCATTTTAACCTCATCCAGACATTACATCAAGTCAAACTATCATGTGGTAGACTGACGTTTATATGTTTGCTGAGTCCAAACTTTGCATGTCGTTAATGAGCTTGTCTCATGAATTACGGCAAAAAATAATACTGATGTCAGAATAACTGAGAACGATAAATGGCACATGAATTCATAATGTACCTTTTCAAGAGTTCATGATAAAGAAGGACGATCTTAGACAAGTCAATACAACGTATAAACCAGCTACATAATGGGCTGATGTTAAAAGACTAATGCAGCAAAAACTTTCCGGCAGTAAAGTTTAAAGCAGATTATCAGATGAATTGTATAAAAATGTAATATTTTCACTCCCAAACTTACATTTTCTTTTGTTAAAAGGGATAGATGATGTTAATGGCCCTAACTGGCGTATCTGTGCTGCTGTGGGGATGATGAGCATAATACCATTCATCACAAAACACTTGAATTGTTTGCACTGATTACTTTTTGCATGAATCCACTTTTTTTTCTTAATCTAACGAGAAGCAGTTACTATCTGCATAAGCTTTCATTAAAGAACCTCTGTGTTTAGAAGAGCACTTTGTCATTACTAGCAAAACAGTACCTTGTAGAAATGAAAGAAGACTCTTTCATAACTGCTTTTAATTCAAGCCTGTTTGAGCATTGTATCTGTTCATGTATGTCTATAATACTTACCTGTAATACTTATTCGTGCCGACACCACTGAACTTTGCCTCATACCTACCAACCACATTATGATTTAGCTGTACCACAATAACACCCACCTCCTCTTGAATGTTTGCTAAACAGCTAATCTGAGCATGAACTGACATGTTCCACTGCATGTTATACTTTGCATTAACATCTTAACTTTAGAGACGCTCCCTTTTCTGTATACAGTGTCGCAATACACTTACTGAATGACAAATGTGGGTGAAGGTGTATTTGGACTGGGAGGATAGAATGCGTTTCTGTTGTTATGGAAAATGAGTTAATGATAAAGTATAAAATTTTGACAGGATATTACAAATGTACATTGTTGGAAGCCACTGTCATTGATCCTAGATAAGCTCTAGAATCAACCTGCTGTGAGTTTTCACTGTTTTAAACGAAACACTGCAGTGTTTCAAAGACTCCACTGAGAATATTTCCCAACAATATTTCATCAGATATCTTTGTTGAGGGCACATGTTAAACTTTCTTTATTTTTCAAGGTCAAGTCTTACTATCTTGACCTTAGCTAGAAAATATGGGTTTTACTGGGGTGATAACTGAGGGAACTCACTTGATAATGTAGAAGTCTGTATTAGGGCTAAAAGCTAAAAATCTTTGTATAGTTGGAATCCATGTTGTTGAAAAGATATTGACTCTTAAACTTCATTGCTCATAATAATGTATATACATTGCTCTGACAATAAATATCGGTTATCTGAGCTCTAGGCAAAATCTGCATTCTATTTAAGCTTTAAGCAATCAGTACATTACATATTCCATACACTGAAGTTGAGACAGTAATGGGCAAATAGGCATTTGATGCTGTCACAGTCACTAGGTCAAATCTATAATCAGAACTGAATGTACCTCAATGGACTGAAGCCTTATCTCAGACAGGCAAACAAACAAACAGCAACAAAGACGTGGAAGAGCACTATGATCACACGAGGCTGATGTGTAATCTTGGATATGCGTCTGTAACCAGCAGGACTTTACCTGCCAACTTGGCCTAATTGACCATTTGTCACAATGCATAGCAACTCCCTTTCCTCCAAGTGGAAAAGTGTGTGTGTGTGTGTGTGCGTGTGTGTGTGTGTGTGTGTGTGTGTGTGTGTGTGCGAGGGAGAGAGAGAGGGAGAGAGAGAGAGAGAGAGAGCACAAAAATGTGCGGTAAAACAAGATAATACTGCTCTTTTACTTGGTTAGAGCTGATGCAAAGAGCAGGGGCCTAATGCCAAAGCCACACAATATGTGAAATTTACTATTACAATTCATCATATTTATTTGAGTTCCGTTCAGCGGAAATCTGTCACTATAAATCACCCCATACATATCGCTTGCCTGGCCAAATGTCAAGTACCAATTCAAAAATGTGAATTCAGACGAACAAACGAAGAGTGATTGACTCTAAGAGTGATGGAAATAGCGCGATTCAAGCAGATGGCGCAATCGCCGTCTCTTGTGGACAAAGCAAAAAGCAAAGCCTACTTTTAGACAGAATGTTACTGGCGCCAGGGTGGATGATGGTGTCATCTCATCTGCATTACAGTTCTAGCTCTTTTTTCATCTTAGGAATTTCACACGTGATTGTCTGTGTGTGTGTGTGTGTTTAAGTTAAAGTATTCAAGTGAAATTTAACCCACTGGAGGATTTTTTCTTTTTAAGCAAATTTCTGCTCCAAAACTCCAAAAGAATGAGCTATGCTCAAATTTCGTATTCTTGTAAACATACGCGTGTGACAACGTATTCTATGTCTTGCATTCTAGAGTATACAGAAAAAACTTAAATATGTTTTAAGTTTCACATTCTTGCGCACGCCGTGTGCAGTAAGCGAGCATGATGGTGTTTTGGAATATTTACCGCTCTTACACACATTCTGTCCGATGCGTTGTGTGACTCTACCCGAAATATAACAACACGTGCAAATTTGTTTTTCTGATTCTTTTATTTATTTTTTTTTCTTGACATTGTGGAACAGAACCTCAGCTGTACGTGGAAGCTTAAATGCCCTACTCACTCCTCTCTGCAGCATATTATGTGTATATATAGCACAGTTTACATCATAATTTTCAAATTATATTGAGACTTACATACATAGAGATACATATCTCTTAAGCGCGCGGAAAGTTACGCAACAGTTCAGGATTTCAAACGCGGGGTAGTCACAGTGGCATGATGAACGAGGTGTGAACAAAGACAAGTCACGTGAGCAGTGATTTTCACAAGAGAGGAGTCGTCCTGGAACAGTATAAAAGACCTCATACCCGGCTTCGAAGGTACGGAGAAACTCGGACTTCTCAGGTGAGTGAAGGGTGGTCGGATGAACTGATAGGAAAGTAGTCCGCTATTTATTGCACGTTTGTCCGTTAGAATGTTGAATTGTGAGTTGTTGTTTAGTGACTGCTCAATTTTACAACAGTTTTTTAAATTTTGGTTGCATCAATCTTAATTTGAACAAGCTAATCATCATTTCAACTACAATTTGGGATTTGCATAGTTTCGTATTAGTTTACGATTTTAGCAATGTAAATTTCTGTGAGAGCGATTTTACAATCCATCAATAATCTTTTTTAATGTAGATCTTTTGCAGCATGCACATGTTTATTACGTTGATGTTTCTGCTCCGTTTTTTCACTGTTTAAGTTGTTGCTTTGCAGTTGTCTAGAATGCTTTATCCTGCTTTCTTGGCGCAATTTCTTTTGTCTGGCCATCCGTCACAGATATAGGATTTAAGTCTTACAATTGGTTAATCCACTTTTGGGACACAGTCAGTGTCTTTTTATTTTTTTAGTCATTTTATGATGCTTATGAAATGCATTTGCTGAGTGTAGGCCACTGACCATATTTTTGTCTATCATTTCTGTAGGTGTACTAGTCTGCCAATCAACATGAAAGCTGTAGCAGTAATTCTTGCTCTTGCAGTCATTACTGGTAAGAAATAAGACATTCTTCCATATAATACATGCTACCACCAGGTCATGCAATGTGCTACTTTTCCAGTAAAATCAATCATGTACTGTGCTGTACTATTGTAATGCAAATCACAATTATGCACAGATGCGGTCCAATTTAATGTTTGTGTACTTGTATAATATCTAACACTTAAAATATGTGTATTAAATATGTGGGGGAAAAACAGTTATGCTATAACTGTACTTCAAAATAAACTTCAGTTTTATTATCAAGGTAACCCCTCCAGCACCTCACCATGGTCTTGTGATGTTAAAGTGATTCACATGTGCCCTCTACAGGCTGCCATGCACGAGCTGTACCTCAAGATGCCCCAGTGTTTAAATGGGAGGAGATGGTGGATCGCTTCTCCCAGTATGTCTCTCAGCTCAGCAGCCATGCTGAGGGTTTGGTGGAGAATGTGAAGAGCTCCCAAATCAGCAGAGAACTGGAGTGAGTCATCAAACCTCATTAGTCCAGACATAATAGAAATAATGATGAGAATTGCTCATAATGTGCTTTTCTTATAGCCAAAGCACCAAAGATAACTCAGTAGTCAGTCAAAAAAAAAAAAAAAAAGCTAATGTTGTTCCTTCATCTCTAAATAAAAAGAGAGCAATGTCTCCATTAATACTTCAAAAGAAAGACAGTTTGGCAGTACGTTATTATCTCACCTATGTTATTCTTTTCCCTAATGTCAGAGATGGCTTTGATTATTCTCTGTCCTTTTATTACAATTGCCCCCCACAACTTCGATTTCACCTCTAATTCCTCTCTGTAAACTTTATTTAAACTCCAATATATGCTTAACAGTCAATGAATGATCGATTCAATCATGTTGCAAAAATACTGTATCAGTGAAAAAAAAAGTGCATTTTTTCGTATTATCATATGTCTGACCATGCGTTGTTCTTCTTTGCTTCAGAACCCTCATCTCTGACACCATGGATGAGTTGAATCGCTACAAAGATGATGTTGAGACCAGACTGACCCCCTACACCCAAGATGCTGTCAGCCAGTTCAGCCAGGACATGGACCTGCTGGTCAACAAGCTGCTGAATGACATGAACGATGCCAAGGACCGTTCCACCCAATACGCCCAGGAACTCACGACCATGATGCAGCAGAACGCCGACGACGTCAGGGGCCGCGTCAACACCTACATCAACAAGATGAGGAAGCGTCTGGGCAAAGACACCGACGCCATCCGCAAGTAAGTGGACAAAAGGTGATGGGTGATGCTATGGGTGGATGCTATTGGTTGTCTGTGGACTACAAAGGGGTTTAGAGTGGTCATATGAAGACTGAACTATTTCGTAATGTTTTCCCTAGTACCTGAGCAGGGGGAGTCTTTCGTGGACAAACTTCTAATAAAGTCAGATCTTTGGTCTGATCTTTCCTAACGTCTCATCCACATATCTGATCCCCTGTTCCCACAGCACCGTCAGCACCTACTTAGGTGAACTGCAGTCCCGCACTTCCCAGAACGTCGAGGCTGTGAAGGACCGTTTCGAGCCCTACGTGAGCCAGGTGCGCGATGGCGCTTCCGAAAAGCTGGGCAGTCTGGTGGAGGTGCTGAAGAGCCAGGCCCAGGGCCTGAGCACCCAGCTGGAGAGCCAGGCCGGGGGCCTCAAGGAGCAGCTGGAGCAGACGGCCGAGGAGCTGCGCACCTCCCTGGAGGGCAAGATCGAGGAGCTGACCGAGCTCGTGTCACCCTACACCGACAAGATCCGCGATCAGCTGCAGGCCGTCATGGAGAAGATCAAGGAGGCCACCGCTGCTCTCCCGGCCCAGGCCTAAAAAAACCCTGTCGCGTGGCGTTATCTTTCATTTTCCAGCAGGAGAGAGAGAGAGAAAGACAGAAAAGGGAGGGAAGTTTAGTGTTACTGATGTTCTGTCATGCTGTTTCCATGTTGTGGGGGAGGTTAATAGGAGAGTGTGAAGGTGAGAACTGCACTGGATGAAAAAAGAATTAGCTGTCCAACCACTATGTCTTACTCTTTCAGTATTAACCCGCATCTTTCGTTATTGCACAGTAGGACCTTGTTGTAACCCAGCTTTGCTATTCTACCTGTTGAGTTATGAGTAATCAAAGATTTTAGATGTCCTAGATCAGTCTTTTTACATTCTCCTCAGGTTTCTTGGCCTTTGTGAAGGGCATTTTTTTCAACCATGGGCCAAATTGGCACCATTTTTTGAAATCCTTTCCTACTACTTTTAAAGGGTAATCTGTACAGATGGTGTCCTTCATTTCAGTATAGACCCACAAAATGGATTCATTTTTAATGACATTCTCCTGGCGCATTGTTATATGAACACCTGTTTGCATTAGGGTGTGCAATTTCTAATATCTGTACCTGTGTACCTGTGTCCTTGTTTGTCCACAGTGGAGATGCCCTGTTGTTTATGATTAGAAACACTCCACAAGGTCATATTCTGTGTGTATCTCTATGACAGTAGAGCCATGTCAAAATATCCCATCATGCTGCTCTGCTGAACCCACTGATGATCTGTCATCTACACAAAAGTGTATACAGTACTCAACTGATCAATAAAGACTTTTAGACACAGTAGTTTTGTTTCTGTTATCTGATTAAATTAAATATTTTGTGGCGTGACCGATATCGAACAATAAACAAAAACGAACTGGCTATACAGAAATCTTGAATTTATGAAAAATACATAAAGTATGGTTCCTAAAAAGAAGTTAACCTCCTTTAAGCAGGCTGGATTTGGTTACACATGAAACAAGCTTCCTGAAAGTCATATATGAATGTATTTTAAGTGTACTTGATCATAAAATTATTTTTATCCAGCAGAACAATATATACATACAGTAGATACATGTGTGTGTGTGTGTGTGTGTTTAAATTATTATGTTTTTATAAGAGCAAACCAACTGTTTTGTTGATAGAGATTATCCACCATCCTCCTGTCTGACATGTAATGTCTGTCACCTTAAAGTGCTAAAAGATTAAGGTACCAAAAAGAGAGAGGGATAGTGTGTGTATGTGAGAGAGAGAGAGAGAGAGAGAGAGAGAGGGTGATATCAGTTCAAACTCACTGCACAGGTTTCTTGTGTTTACTCGACCCTCTTAGTGAGATGTTATTTGCCTAGAAAAGAAGTACATTCAGGCTCTGCATCACATTTTCTCATTCTTTTCCTTTGACTGTATGCATCAAAGTAAAGTGGAAGTAAAAGGATAATAAAATGTTTTATTTGCATTTACAGACATTTGACCAGTTTAAGTTTGTATCAAATGCAATCACTAGGCATAACAGGAAAAACACTGTTCAAACTATTCAAACAACACATAGAACCCAAGCATTACATACTCCAAGTACAGTAAATGGCTGTTGTTTTTTTTTCCAAATGGCTAACTGAGCATTATACAATGACATCATTTTTGCTTCCTTTCTATTCATTCTCCAAGTGATCATTTTTTCTCTTCATGTCCAATGGGGATCGTGCTCTGACATTTCCTACACAGACGCCCCTCACCTTTCGTCTCCTTCTTTCAGCAATCCACTGTCACGCCACCTTTTCAAGGTTTTGTGTGTGTGTGTGTATGTGTGTGTGAGTGTGTGTGTGTGTGTGTCTGTGTGTGCGTGCGGTTATACAATCAGACTTGTATGGGCAGAGAACTAATCTTTCAGGACACTCATTACTTTTTCTACCTGCTGTAATGTTCAAGTTACCAACACCTCCATACTTACAGCACCTCACCCTTACCAACAATGAACCATTCATCCTGTTATTTTGCCCCCAACCAATCCCAATCCCACAGTTAGAACCCCCCCCCCCAACCAACCACCAGCACCAGCACCACCACCACTCAATTTCCTCAGCATGAAACTCTGTCAGACCTTTTCTCCTCTTGTTTTTTTTACCAGCACTGTGCATTAGCGATCCCCGCTCACACGGAAGTTTTCACCCTCTCAGATATTTTACATTCGCCTGAATGGATAATTGGTACATGCACCTTCTTGATCCCTGTTCAGAGCCTTTTATCCTCGTTCCTCTCTCCCTCTCTCCCTCTCTCTCTCTCCCTCTCTCCCTCCCTAATTCAGACATGTTGGGAGCTGTATATGCATTCCATTGTTCAGATTCCCTGCAGACAAAGTTGGGAACATGCTGTGTCCCTGTTTGTGTTCTCTGGTCCTGTTTTGGGAAATTTTACTCTCAACTCTGTCCCCTTCACAGATATTTGTATTTGTACACACACACATTCACGCATAGGTGCATGCACACACACACGCGCGCACGCGCACACACACACACACACACACACACACACACAGGCACGCACGCACGCATGCACGCACGCACACAAGAAAGCACACAAGATTTCATCAAATGCAAACAAATGCTCATTCAATAAACACGAATGTAGCAACATTTCTAGTAAATATTTAAGATAAAAGCATTGCAAAAACATACACACACACACACACACAAACACACACACACGCACGCACGTGCACACACACACACACACACACACACAGAGTTTTACCTGCTGTATGCATGGTGATATGCAGATTTCATGCTGCCAGGAGATGTTCCTTGTCACTTCAGAATAATTATAAAGATTATTCTGTATAACACAGTATAAAATACCCAAACAACAGTCTGTGCTTGATATATAATTCAAAACTACACTCATAATAGATTCAGTGCAAATCTACCAAATCTATTAGACACAAATATGGGTGACATCTCAAGTAGTCCTTAAAATGAAGAAGCATCATTTAAAATGACCGAAATGCCTGTTGAAAGCACATACATACAAAAATCCATAAACTAATAAGTTAATTACTACCCATATGGATTGATTGCTACTAGTATGGATTGTAACTGCCAGTTTCACATATAGGTGTCATCTGTGGAGTTTTTACAGTAATGAGTGGAGAGAGAGAGAGGGAGAGAGAGTATTAGGTTGTTTTTTCTCGGATAATAGAGATCTTTGAACCACCCCCCCCCCCCCCACCCTCCTTTTTTAAGAAGAAAAGATTGGTTTCCTGCAGGTCTAAGCTGTTTGCTGATTTGGAGATGGAAAAAACAGGAAAACCACAAAGATTCTGTTGGTCAACCGGCACTGTTACTCAAGCATCGACCGCATGCCTCCATTTTACCCACACTAAAAAGAAACAAGCAAACATCTCTCAAGGAAACTGCCCTGCAGTAACCTCCAGACGTGGCAGAAAGCCAAAGAGCTTGCTGTGCTCCCCATTCTTATTAAAGACCTGTTCAAATCAGTGCGATTAAATGATGTTTTGCATGATGGTTTTACAAAAGACACAGTCTGAAAGTGGACGTAATAAAAGCCTGAGGTCGAAATAGCCTGAGGTAACCTGCCCTTGGCTAAAACAGTAGGAAATTTTAAGATGGGTCAAGACTTGACAGAAGATCCAAATCACCCTTTGGTTGGCACTGGGTCATTAGACATAGATGTTGTTGTTGTTGTTGTTGTTGTTGTTGATGACGATGATGACATCGATGTATTTTTGGGTGCAAAAATCTAGGGAAAATATACAGAAATAGAAGGAAAATTAGATATATTATTTGACACTTATTATTTGAGTACAGAGACAATAGGTGTTTATCATAGAAATTTTAACGGAAGTTATACTTGGGAATTCCCAGTTCTGCCATACAAACTATTTGGTTTTTTTTTAAGTCAAGTATGATGTTTTTACTCAGAGCAAAACGGAACATGTATCTTCATGTCCAAAAGATGATATAAAAGATTAGATACTTCTGTAAAGAAGCAGACCATGACAAAAATACACACGCGCGCACACACACACACACACTCTAAAGCATGCATACACTTGCAGAGCAAAGATTAAATCTTCACCCACAGAACAAAATAGAGGAAAAAGTTGGAGATGGATGGGAGGGGGCAAAAGTTCAGTGCCAAACGCTAAACAATGCCAAATGTAACAGAAAATGAATCTGTGATTAATGCATCCCATACAGTTGCAGCCACCTCCTGAGACTTTGACATCAAATCATTAGTAAAGAATGTCCCATAGCCCAAATTCAATAGAACTTGGTTCATTCCCCTCTGTTAACTCCTTTCTCATTTACATTAAGAGGTAACCATAGTTCATGGCCTCTCTGCATGACTCCATATTGTTAACGACCATTCACCCAAAAACTTTTTTCCACTTCCTCTTCTGCTCCGTCTAGACAGTCAGAAGTTCAGTTCAGAAACGAAAAAAAAAAAAAAAAAAAAAGCAAAAACAACAAAAGCTCAAAATCGGAAATCAGAGCATCGCCAGAGATGTCTGCCTAGTTAGCGTGTGATTTATTTTGAGCTCACATAACTGTTTTACAAAGAGAACTACCTGGAAGCGGCTATAGAGGTAAACAAATAAATGAATGAATGAGTAAATAAATAAATACATAAATGGAAGACAGGACAAGCTGTGTTTTTGGTCTCGGAACCGTTACTTTTTAGCTGGACAGCACACGTTTACGCATATAGCTCAGTGTTCTCGTCATCTGACTGACTTAGTTTAGTACAGTGAACTGGATCCATACAAGTTGACTGTCCCGACCCATTCTCTCCATAAGACACAGAGATAGTACTGTGCTGACACTGTGCAGCTGACCCAGTTCAACTTTTATATAAGTACACGCTGCTGCGTGTGCCTTGCAAGCCGACGCTGACATCTCAGTGACCAGATAACAGCCTTTGGTATCTTAGGCAGTGATAGACCTAGTTTATGGAGCAAATCAGAGAGCTGCCTTAGCTGATTAATGACATAAGGCCAATGTGGTTTTAAAGTAAATCCAAATTTGACAGGTTTTTGTTTCAATGAAATCATCAATCCCCAATGAAATCACCAATGTGACACAAACAACCATAACTTTGGCTGCAGCAGTTTAATTTCTCTCTCTCTCTCTCTCTCTCTCTCTCTCTCTCTCTCTTTCCCTCTCTCTCTCTATTTGTGTGTGTTTGTGTGTGGCTGTGTGTGTGCGTGTGTATTTGCATGTCTTAGGAGATTTTTCTCGATAAGGAGGGGAAATTTTGTGATGACCACACAAGCTAATATCTACCCTTTGTTATTCTGATAATAAGTGGACTTCAAACTATTCACTTTGTCACTGTACGTGTTCTACTACACAGACTGTTACAGCTAAGCTCCACATATATGACCGAGATAGCAGTCTCAAAGGTCACTGATACTGTGAGCTGCTTAAATAATTCTTACTATTTTCAGCAAATAGTTGAATCATGAGTATTATTATTATCATGCTGCATCATTACAACCATGAACGCATTTAACTGAGGTTTGAAATTTGATGGAACAGAGACTGCAGGTCCAACCAAAGAGAAACTTGAAGGGCGACGGGGAATCAACAAGTGCAGTGCAGGAGGTCTCAATAGGTCAGAGGTGTTGTAAACTGTTACGTCAGCATGTTTTTCAGGGCTATATAGAGCCAAACCATCACACAGTCTTTACACAGACAACTTCATTTTCTGCAGAAAGAGCACACAGGTATGGAATTGCTTTTGATCATATTTTAGACAGCATTCATTCTCGGATTTTTAGCTACATTTAAATTTGAATTTGAGGAAATTTTTGAATCGTCGGCGGCATAGCTTTATTGAAAAAAAAATGGGTTATTTATTATTTTAATTGATCGTATTTGTCTCTGACACGAAGAAAAAACATTGTAAGATTAAAACCATAAAAAAGAAAAATAAATAAAGCCGTGGAGTTACAGAGTCAAATCAGCGGTATTTTGGCGACATCTAGTCGTCAGCGTTTGACGTCTCTGTCAAACCATGAAAAACCAAAGGCGAAATTGGTTTGCTGAACTACAAATCTACTAAAATAAAGCAAAACATCTTTTTCACAATTTGTTCAGTGTTGGTTATTTTCCAGTGAAGTTGGCTCTTCTGAAATGCAAAAATATGAAATGACACTTTGAATTTTTTTGTTTGTTTGTTTGTTTTTCTGTTTTTTGGTTGCTGTTGTTTTTAATGAGACTTTTCCGTCTTGTCTGTCGTTCGTCTCGAATGCCTTAAGAAGTTAGTGAATGGGCTTATATATATATATATAAATACGCAGGTTTAGCCATGAATCAAGGAGAACATATTTTCTTTTGTGGTGGTATTCTGTAAACAAAATAAGAGTTCTCTAACGCGAACATTTAAAGTAAACAGAGCTGTCCAAGTTTACTGGTGCTGACGCACGCACTCACACACGAGGGCTCTGCACTGCCACTTACCACCGCTCCAGACAGTTTCTTTCGATTCAAAGTAGTTTTAGTGCATCGTAAAATCACAAAAAAGACATTTCTATAAAACTTGTGCTGTGTCCTTCAGAGTACACTGCAAAGATGAAACTGCCCATTGCCATCGCAGTACTGATGCTGGTGTTGGTCGCAAACACAGGTAAAAACAAATTCTGTCACATCTCTTTTTTTTCCTCTATCCTTTATTTCTTAAAGATACCTCTGAACCCCCCCCCCCCCCCCCCCCCCCCCCCCACCAACACCACCACCACCACCATCTCCTCCACCAGACACAAACACACACTCACAAATGACCACAAATGTAACCGAGTTGTACTGTGTTGATCATACATTAAATGATGTATTTCAGAGGCTGAGGAGGAGCCAACACTGGAGGAGCGTTTCACTAGCTTCGGAAACCAAATGAAGGAGATTACAGGTGACCTGGCTACTAAAACAAAGGACGCCTTTGAGAAATTTCATCAGAGCGAGTTCGCCACAAAAACCAGGTATCCATACGCTATGTCACTATGGGCGCACACACACAACATGACGCAATACGATCAGCAAGACACAGTGATGTTCTAGTTCCTCCTAATGGTCATATTCTATTCCTGCGACGTTATCTCCTATTGATTTTCTTCTCTGCACCTGTGTAGGGACTGGTTCACAGAGCAGATTGAGAAGGTGAAGCAGAAGATGGAGGAGACCTTCAGCAAGTAATTTAGAGATCCCCGGCTTCGACACCAATCGACAAATCTTTATTTTACCCAACGCAGCATCATTCTGACGCAGTAATCGTTAATATGACGCTGCTGAAATTTGTTGCACCAGCGGACGCAGCAACTGTTACAACCGCTGCTACAGTGTTGGTCTGTAGACAGTTAATGAAATTTGTACATGCAATTGCCTGCCATGTCAGGACTAACTGAAATATAATTCCTGGAAATTGTGACACAAATACTGTGAAATTGTCAGAGCACGAAATGGTAATAAAAACAATAATTTATTTGAGACTCGTCTGTGACTTACTTTTATAACCTTTACGCGTTTTCCTTCTGTCATAGGTAATTTGGTAGCACGTGCACTAATCAACATTCTTCAAAGAGAGAGGTAGTTTACAGAGTTAGTGTTGAAATAAATTTGAATTGGAAACATGGTAACTACCATTTAAATGCAAAAAAGATAAAAAAGAAAAACAATCACCCCGTTAAAAAGTGTTGGAATGTGGAATGTGGAATTTCATCATCATCATCATCATCATCATCATCATCTTATTCTTCTTCAGTTCAAGCATTTCAGTGACAAACATGTAGATTACTTTTCGTCTTTACCAATAATTGTGCCATTTTGAAAGACTTCAGTTTTACATGTGTGCGCGCATGTGTGCGCCCGTGTCTGCGTGAGACAAAGAGAGAGAGAGAGATTGAGAAAGAGAGAGAGCATCCGCTGCGATGTTGACATTTGAAAACACAGAATTTAAAATATAAATCATTATAAAATTTAAAATTGTGATAAACTTGAGAGTAACAAGAACCTACCACTAACTAAACACATTATATCAGAATCAAACTCTCTTCAGCACTGAGGTCAACAGGTAAAAAAAACATCAGGCCACATATTTATATATTTCACAAGGACACTGTCTAAAGTCATTGTTTACACTATGTTAATAATCACTTTTTGCTCCTGCCGAAGATGGAATCTCAGCTACAGTCCTGTCCTGCAAAGCAGCTTTCTCGTTTGACCGAAACAGACTGACCCGTACAACTGGTTTTCTTTGAATTTAACTCACATGTTGAGTCATTGATCCCCTCTGTCTGTCCAGTTAGAAGCAAAGTCCAAACAGACAGTAAATAAAGTTAAACAGACACTCAGATATTTCAGCACCCCAAAGCATCTGTTATTGCATTTGTGAATTAAAAGGTGTGTTTATTTATTAGTAGGTCAGTGGTATGCTACATGAAGTATGCTAGGTCCTCGTGTACATTTTGATTTTGACCAAATAACTTAATATTTAAACTCACTCCTGTTAGGGTAGCTGCCTTTTTAAAATGCAGGTTCAAATAACACTAAGAGTAACCTCTTCATTCAGATAAATAAATGAATGAATGGATACATTTAAATTTATGAAATTTAAAAGGTCTAGTCTGAATCTACCATTGCACTCTTTGCCAGCTGCTTTGGATAAGACTATCTGTTGGTATAAATATAAATGTCCCTTGCCAAAATCACTGTACACAAGCTGCACAAATGTTCATCATATTCATCAAATGGGTTCTGACACCTCCTCTAATGCAACGGGGAAAATGTCAAATATTTAATTGTTTCCATGGTGATTCTAGGACTGTATCGTTGAATTATAACTAGATAAGACGTAAGCAGTTTCGTGCTGTCGAGGCTCTGATTAAACACAGAGGAAGAAACGAAGTGATAAGTCGACATGCCCTAATTTGTCACGGACTTTGTTCGTTTAATCTGCAGATGAACTCAACTGAAATATTTGTCCATTGACTTCAACTGTCAATAAAGGAACCGTTGACTGTTGGTTGGCTTACCTTCACTCCCCGGACGCGCGTGCCCTGCGCAGGGCATTTCTGCCAAAGCAAGCTTATGTCGGTTCGTAAAATTGTTCACTGCCTTTCCGTCTGTCCGTGTGGGGCTTGTCACCGTCTGTTCAATAAGAATGTCAAAACACATTAATAAAGCTAAGAATTTTGAATGAAAGTTTGATGTGCGCTATGTACTTTGTTCCAATACATTTACTGAATGAAGTTAGCAGCACTGAATAAATGCGTCACCTGAAGCAGTCATTACTCAGAATAATAGGTAACCTATTTCGCAGAATGTGAATTGATCTCGGCACTGCCACTGTTCTCGTAATCATCCAATCACTCACAGTTAGAACCCAATCAAAACCCTCTTATTTGATAAAAAAAAAGGAAATCGACTAGTTAAACGGACGAAAGAACTTGAGTCTCAAAGCCTTATTTACTTGCAACTAGTTAGATAATCAATCCATACAGAAAAGACTACATTCCTCACAATACAGTACAAGAGAGCATAAAGGTAATTATTCGCATGCATGTATCATCCAACTTTTCCTTATTAGTATTATCAAGTTAAGTTTTTGTATTTATTTCATGTGTAGTTTATCTGCTATTAAGTCCTTACATGGGATTTCTTGGGTTTTCTAGATGTCAAAGTTGGCACTTCTTGGGCTAATCGTGGTGCTGCAAGGTAAGGAATATTCTACATAACTACATCTGTTCAATCGCCTGTAGTTCAGTCAAATGCTGAGCATAGCATCAGCTGAAATAAAATGTATTTTTAAAAACGATCTGACAAAAATCGAACACCCAAAGTTTATATCTCTCTCCTTCTTTTCCTTTATCAAAACATCTGCCTATTGCTCTTTTAGTATGTGCGATGAAGGCGGACTTACAGCCCACTGATGGCCCTGAAGAAGAGTCACGGGGGATTCTGGAACGGGCACGAGATACATACCAGTACGCTTAAACACATTAAGCATACATTAGACTATTAAATGATTTCCCATTCTCGCTGCACACTCAGCTAGACATCTATCTGCCTTCTCAGTGTTTTTCAATATTTATCTGTAAATTTGTCCATAACCATTTTTTTTATTTAAAAGAGAGAACATTACTCTTTATAATTGTCCCATAGAGGAATATAGATTATTAACATACGTAGTGCATGAAGAACAACACAGAATGCTCTTTTCTGAACCAGTGCAAATGTCACTGGTGGTAGATATTTATGTCAGACGTTAATGTGTGTGTGTGTGTGTGTGTGTGTGTGCGCGCACGTGCATGTGTGCATCTGTCTGTCTTTCTCTCTGTCTGTCTGCCTGCCTATGTGTGTGTGTGTCTGTGTGTGTGTGTGTGTGTGTGTACCTCACAGGGCAGCTAAGGACAAAGCAAAATATGTGACTGCAATGATGTCTGACTTTGCTGCTATGTACTACGAAGACCACATAAAGCCGGTCACTGACCCGTACGTCACATGGGCCAAAGACAAAGCGGGAGGGCTAAGGGACACAGCAGGAAGTTTCTGGGAGAATGTGAAAAATAGGCTGTCCTCATGAAAAAAAAAAAAAAAAAAATTGGCCACCGCTGGACACGTGCTAACTCAAACAAAGCCACCTGAAGATCCTCGTTGAATCAGCGTGTTCTTCTTTTTACATGTGAAAGCTTGAAGCTAACAACAACAACAGCCCCATACTTACTCAGGTTCAAATCCATTCTTTCTGGTACATCTGAAACATAAAAGAACCCCAGAACCCCAAAGTTTGCCATGCACATCATACCATAAACCGTAAATATGAGATGACCTGCGCTTTTACAGATGTTTCAAACTGAGTTGATTTCATCATTTTCTACAACCGCTCATGGCAAAATCTATACACTGATTGTGTCTAAAAAAAAATGAAAATACAGAAACAACATATACCATTAAATAAGTCTCACGGCATTGCTTGCATATTGATTTTCTTGGATTCTGATTTCCCAATATTTCTTGCACAGCTCTGTCCTACTTGTTTAAACAAAACTAAAAATACTAAATAAATGATACATGTATTAAAATGATTAGTGTTTGATTTCAAATGTGACGGGAAACCACAAGAAAAAAAGGCAAAATCTAAAAAGGCATTAAATGAATGAAAAACATGTTAAAGATGATAAGCACTCGATTGCAAATGTATTATGAAACTCAAAATAAGAGTGTTTGGTGTGAAAGAGACAGAGAGAGAGAGAAAGTGATAGAAAGCCAGGGTTGTTGATTGAACTAAAACCAGAAGAATATAGGAGAAAAGGTGAAGGTTCAGAGGTCGCTGACCAGACACGTTGCGTTGCCTGGGGGAAAGTTCATTCAGTCCATAACTCTGTGTTTGTGTGTGTGTGTGTGTGTGTGTTACTATTATGTGGAAACATCCAGACAACCTTTGGACAGTCCTCTTGACATGTCAGTGGGATCTCTCTGCACATGAAGGCCAAAAATATTGATTCTGGAAAATTTTCAACAGGGAAAAGAATCACTCATTGCACTGTATGCTAGATGCTCTGCTCTCCAGAGAAACACTGAAAATTCATATTCACTATTTTGCTTTTGAAACAACTGAAGAGACCTCAAGACAGCTAACATCCAAAAGGCCTAGTTTACTTGGACAGTGTGTGTACGTGTACTTAGAGTGTAATTAATATTATTGCACTGACAGAGATATGCATGCTCACAGTGGATTCTATGTTTAGATACACACTTGCAGTCATATTACACTTATGCATGGGTTAAAATGGACTTTGTGTGAGTAAACGAAATTTTGAGTGTTTGTCTTGCAAGAACAGAGGGTTCCAACAACGTGGGTGTAAGTATGTATGTGTGTGTGTGTCTGTGTGTGTGTGTGTGTGAGAGAGAGTGTATGAGTGTGGGTGTGTGTGTGTGTGTGTGTGAGAGAGAGAGAGAGAGAGAGAGAGAGAGAGAATGTGTGTGGGTTTTAGATGACGTTTGTTTGGTCAAATGGCAGGGGGCATATAGGGGTCGCGGTCAGACAGTATATCTGAAGAGTCAGCGTGGGCTATATCTGCAGTCCTACAGTTCGCTAGACAGCTGCATACACCTGAGGACCTCAAGGTAAAACACTATTCTTCTAAAACTTACTGCAACTCAACTATAACTTTACTCTTTAGCACTACATAGTGCATTTAAATGCAGGTCTTTTATTTTATAAATGACACTTCATATAACTAACAATAACTGCATTTATTTTACTCTGCATATGTGATTTCTAGTTGCACCTGTGACTGTATACATCCTGGCTTCAGAATTTTAATTATTTTGTTCTTGCATGTTGTGACTTGAATCAAAACATGAAAAAAAGACTGCACAGTTTGGAGCATTGACATTAAAGCTTATTCAGTGTTTTTTTTTTCTCTTTAATTTATCATTCATATTCTAAACCTTCATTTTTGTTTTCTTTCTTACAGATGAAGCTGGCACTAGTCCTAATTGTTGCACTCCAAGGTAAGACCTGAAGTCTGCAAAATGTCTGATTTACAAATGAATAGCAACAACAGACCACAGAGAACAAGAAAAAAAAAAATGACGATTTTCTAAAGATAACCACATTTATTTGCAGCTCAGGAATAATCATTCTGATTTATCTTCTGCACTAAATTCCTTTGTGTGACTGCTCACTCAGTCTTTTAAGGGATGCTAAAGGCCTGGAGAATCTGGTTATTCAGAGGGTTATTCAGGCACATGCTTAGTCAGTCATTTCTCAGCTAATTTTGTTCTAACTTAACATTGCACCCGTAACACGTAACATTTTATGATTGCAACTGGCCAGTCACACACGCACACGTACAGACATGTACACACACACCAACTACACCCAAATGCACACAAACATGCTCAAATTCACAAACATGTTCAAGCATTCATGCAAGCATTTAATTAGACACATAGCATTCATTTATAGACTCAGTCACTGAGTGCGACTTTAGTGTAAAATGAAAAGCAAAAACTTCAAAGGTTTATCAACTCTCCCTTTTATCTCCCATTTCTCTCTCTCTCTCTCTCTCTCTCTCTCTCACACACACACACACACACACACACAGTGTCTGTCTGCCTGTGCGACATTCCTGAACCCGACAAGGAGCTGGTGGAGAAGTATGAGGGGCTGAAGGCAGTGTTCACTAAGAGGATAGTGAATGCTCTCGCCAAAGCCCAGGCTGCTCTCACCCCACTAATGGAGGGCTCCAGCACGGGAGACAAAGCCAAGGAGTACGCTGAAGAGCTGCAGGCCCATCCTAGAGTTCAGGCTGCCATAAAAGTCGTCACGTAAGTATAACATACCACGCTTAAGCTCAGATCTGGCCCACTCTACACTCACTCTCTCTCTCTCTCTCTCTCTCTCTCTCTCTGCATCTCCCTGTGTTTCCCTATCTCCTACTTAGGCAGCTTGTATCTTCCTCTTTTTGTCTCTTGCTACCTACCTCACTTTTTTTTTATCTGTCAAACCACTTTAAACAATTACAAATAACAAAAAAGAAAAAGTCTAACAGAGTTCACATAATCTTAACGAGTAGTATCACTGCAACCTTAATATGCAACCTTTCCCATTCATTTTTTAGTTAGTTTGTAATCCATCCAGCCTTCCATCCATCCACCCATCCACCCATCCATTCATTCATCCATTCATCCATCCATCCATCCATCCATCTGTGCATCCATCATTGCATTCATCTACAGCTGCTGTTCAGTAATACCATTGTGTGTGTTTGTTATGGTTCTTACAGCGGTGTGGCTTCAGAGCTCACCCCCCTCGTGGACAGAGCCCGCACTGCTCTCTTAGGCATTTATGGTAAATACCTGCGCCCTCACGTTGGCGAATACCTGGACCAGGGCATCAACGAAATCAAACCTGTCCTGGACAGAGTCCTCCCTGCTGAGGATTAAGAGAGCTCCAGCATCTATCCTTAAGTGCATGCCTTCTAAAGGTTTCCCCCTGGTGGAGGAATTGTTAATCTACGCTAAGCACACAAGCAGCCTGCTGAGAAATGGCATTAGATACCATAGCATCTGACTGGGATGCAGAATACACAATGCATCGTTACTGCTTCTAGACCGGACACAAATCTGAAAATCGAAAAGAAAAAAAAAAACGTCATAATCGTAAGACCCAAATACTAGAAATAGCCTCGCTCCAGATCACAAACGGAATTTTCTAGATGTAAATATTTATCCCTCTGTTTTGTTTTAAACAAGAGGGGTAATGTGTCTGTGTTTGTTCTGCATGAATAAAGAGTATGAATACCAAATATGTTTCCGCTGTTTGATTGCTGTTTGCCTGCAGCTAAACTGTTCAATGTGGGAAAACTTGTAAAACATTACCTTTTTTACTCCCAACATGTTTTGATATGACCGCTGTTTTATTTGGCTGTAAAGTCTGACGTGGTGAGAGTGTCATACAAAAAGATGACATATATTTGATTGTAATGTTAGTCTGAGCCAACCTTTACGGCAATACCATTTCTCAACATATTTTGTCTTGTCTTACACAGGTTGGAGATAAACCAATCATTCCACGTTTACAGCAGTCATTGAAAGTCACTGAACTGTATTTCTTAAAGAAAAAAAAAACAACACAGATTCTTAAAATGACGTTCAGATGAAGTGACAAAAAACTGAAACATGTACTGCTTGGAACTATTTGCAATATGTTATTGTTGCCCTCAGTTTAAATATAGAGGCTGAGTATATCCACAGCACACTCATCTTTGTCTGGATTCCGACTCAGTGACACTGTATGATAATAACAATTCAGCCATTAGGTCTACATAGCTGGCAGAATGAATTTGCTACCAGAAACATTTGTGTGTGAAGGCATGAATATTAAACTCAGGTTTCTCATTGGATCTTATGAGGCTCAACAGGGAACAGGATACCACAAACACCACACACACACACACACACACACACACACACACACAGACAAACACAGACAGAGAAAGGACTGTTTTCATCCTGTTGTGTATGAAAACACACACACCCATTATATATGATTCATACACTACACACACACACACACACACACACACACACACGCACACATGTTTATTGCTTTGATAACAATAGTCATGTGATACAATCATGAAACTGTTACTATCGTGAAACTGTGACATTACACAGATCTTGAACTTTCTGAATTACTCTTTGATTAAAGTCCCACAGTGTGTGTTATGGAGCACTGTGGAGAAGTGATTGGATCAAGAAATGGGTCAGAACTAAGTCTAAGACTAATTAAGATACTGTAACAAGGCCTTTGTGACTGGTCACCAATTACATTGACACATTTGAACTTTGCTTTGACAAAGCAATTTATAATAACCTCCTCTGCTTAAAACTCAGTCATTGGTTGCAAAAAATAAAGAGATAGATCAAAGTCATTATTAAAAAAATGTAAAAAAAAAAAAAAAAAAAAAAAAATCAGCACCCATGTAATGATCAGTCAAAACTGGCTTTTCACTCTGTGACAGATGCAGGTTTGTCTTCCAATTAGTTGACACATCACAATTTGCCATCTGTTAGAACACTTTTGGAACGAAGGTTCAAACCAATGAACTATGCAAAGTTCTGCACAAGAAGAAAAATGCAGTAAAACTTTTGAAAAAAAAAAAAAAACAAACAAAAAAAAAAAAGAAGCCCTTATGAATTGCCTTTGCACTGCTGCACTGTGTGATTGACCTGAGATTGGATCGGCTGACGTGTCTGTGGTAACATAGACTTAGGACTCTACGTTCTGGAGGCGTACATGTGTCCAGTTGTGCAAGAGAGAAGTTTGCGTACTAATCTGGAGGGGAGGGGTCTGCGGGGGCGGGGGGGGGGGGGGGGGGGGGGAGGGGGGGTCAAGAATGATTCAAAAGTGTTATTAGAGTGTATCTGTGCATTTTTTAACAATACAGTTGGCCGAAATCCGTTATTACTTTAAAGTAGATGCTTTAAAGCATCATCAGAAATCAAACCACGGAAGAGGAATCATGATCTTTCACGTGCGCATTCATTTTTGATATGTACACTAATTTTTCCACTGTAAATTCGTTTCGCAGATTCTTGAAACTGAGGCAGAAAAAGCGAGGGCAAGTGAAACGTTATCTCAAGTCTCACCCACTATCCTATTTTAACACAGGCACACAAACACACAAACACACACACAGTACTCTCACTAGGATTTATCTAGGCGCACTGCCCTTTGGCATGAGATCTGTCGGGTCAACAAGTTTTTGTTCATATATATATAAGCCAGGCTAGACCTGTTAACCCAATCTCACACTTTCTGCTCAGGAAACAGAGTGAGTACTGCCATTCTCCTTTTCATTTTGTACTAAAACCAAGAAATCATGTATGGAAACTACCGGAACAGACGCTCAGTATTGCTCATTCAGTACTGGTTTTTTCCATTTTCAGTTGTCTGCTTTTATTTCCTCTTCCGACTTACTTCCAGGCTGTTTGGGTCTATTGAAATGAATATTTTTAGGATTTATATAATCCACATGAAATGTTTGTACAATGACCTAGATCACAATATGTTTTATTTCAAGTTCTTATTGTAACTGTCAGCACACACTGAGTTATTTTAAGCTGAGGGCAGATGCACAATCGTGTTTAAAAGGAAAGAATGACATATGTAAGCATTTATCTACTTGCGAGGTATGTGTAGCGCATCTCATCGTCTGGGTTGTTATGGAAACTGTCTTGTTCGGTTTTGTCTGAAAAAGCACACAAAACCAAAGTTACAGCTAGGTGAACTGAGGGTCCTTGGTATAATTGTATGAGAATGCAACTCTCTCTCTCTCTCTCTCTCTCTCTCTCTCTCTCTGCTCAGAAGACACAGTCACCATGAACAAGCTGCTCGTTGTCACTGTCCTCATTGCTGCCCTTGCTCTTGGTAAGTTAGGTCCACTCACCCAGGAAATACTCAGGCATGTCACCGACTTTAATTTGCTAACCCTTTAGATTCAAGCAGTTTGACTTAATTCAGTATTAAATTCACAGATTTCTCTCCATTTCATACCACCTGTCAGTTTTGGGGATGACTCATGATTGGTTTGGATAGGAACAGGTTTATATCACTTAGCAGCCAGCCTGTATTAGTGTTACAGTGATTCACTATTTAATGTGAACAATCATGTATGTTCATACACTGCAAACTTACCAATGTTTAATTAAGTTAAATGGCCGGTGTTTGTGTTATCTCATTCCGGACCCAAGCTGGGAATACACTCTGTATTAGTTTAACACTGACAAGTGTGCTGTATAATGTGGAGAAGAATACTGACCAAATAAAATGACATCCATGCCTACAATAACATCCATCTATATGTCATTTCTCAAAGCACAAGGTGAAAATTGTTTGAAACATTTTGAAACATCTTAGGCACATTGAAAGTTACCTAATTACCATTGAAGAGCAAAATGAATCAACAGTAATTTACATGTTTTGTTATAACCTGTCTTCGCCCTAACCGCTGTAACACTCTGTCACCCACTACAGGAGCGGAGAGTTTCCGCATGCCCAGGCAGGCTGAAGAAGGGGAGGAGACAGGCACTGCTTCCACAATGATGGACGGACTAAGGTCTTATTATGACAAGACTGTTAACATGGCCAATGAATACCTGGAGACCCTCAAGGGCTACAAACTTGAGGAGAAAGCAGCGTAAGACTTCACCTCATTGTTAACATAATCTGATCTCCTGATGCCACCCAGAGTATTAACACAGAGCATATAATTCTATAAGAGACTGTGTAGTCTTTGAAGCTTCCATAGACTTGTGTAGTATTTACAGCACAAGACCTTGCAAGGTTTGGAACTTCAATTTTTGGCCAACTATAACTATTATGACATCATTCGTAAATTCCGGAACTAATGAATTATGTTTTATCACCATGGAAACATGCCAAGTGTTGCTCCATAGAGACTGTAATCAGTCTAATCTCTTTCTTTCTTTCTTTCTTTCTTTCTTTCTCTTTCTTTCTTTCTTTCTCTCTCTCTCCCAAAGGAACCTTTACCATGAGACCACTTCTGCTGTGAAAACCTATGCTGGAATTCTGCATGATCAACTCTATCACACCTTCTACCCCCAGGAAAGTGCTTAAGTCTGGAATCATCCCTCAACAGGAAGACCTTATATCTGTCCCTCTCTATGTCTGTCTGTTCTCTCTCTCTCTCTCTCTCTCTCTCTCATTCTTTCCAAGCACTACACTCAGTGCTTCACATTCAAAGGAAGATCAGGCAATCTGGGATCAAAACAACACCTCTGTTAGGGCACCAAAGACCTATCAACACATGTTGAGCACGCTTTATTCTCAATCTTCTTTACGTACAACTGACAACATACTACAGTAGCCCAACGCTCTTCAGCTGACTTCAAAGAGAGACGGATATTGAGCTGTTGAACTAGAATTTGAGATGGTGAACCGGGAAAATACCTCGGTTTAGGGAATAAAGATTTGTGGTCCATTTGCTGAACAACTGCGATTGGCCCCTCAGCTGTTTAACCACATAAGCAAGTCTTTCAATGCAAATGGTATGAAACATGTTGTTCAATGTATGACAGTAGCTCCAATGTCTTTTGGTACCGCTGCCAAAAATCATACTAGAATGTTTAAAACGTTGTTAAAAAAAACTTATTTTATGTCAGCATTTGGTTACTTCAAACAAACAAAAAAAAAAACAAAAAACAATGCACTAATATCTTGCAATAAAATCAGTAATTTATACAAAATGTTTTGTGCACTTCTTGTGATGTTGTCCTGTCATATGAGTTAAACGTGAAATAAACATAAATATGATGTACAGCTGTTTTAAATCAGATTAACAGCATTAGAAACAGAATTGTACCAATGCAAATTCAAAAGATTTGACTATCTAGCAATCAATCAATAAACACCAAAGAACCAAATTTATAAGGACAACTGTTCAAATCAGGATCCTGACAGAGAAAAGAGTCCCAGCTTTTTTTAATATTAGGTCTCTTTTACAAAAATGAGATAAATGCTTCTAAGATCATTTTGAAAACCAGAGGTTTAGGTTGAAGTTCTTTACACAGAATCAAGTGAACGGTTTAAAAAATATATATATATATATGTATATACGTGTGTGTGTGTGTATGTGGGTACACACACACACACACACACATATATATATATATATATATATATGTGTGTACAGTTAAGCCCAAACTTACTCATACCAATGCCAAATTTGCATTTATAGTGAATTTTTATTTGACCAATAGGTTTCATCTTAATGGAAATGACATAAACAAGTGACAAAAGACAGTAAGACCATGTGACAGAGATGTTAATGATAAATTTTAACTATTTCTATGTTTTTTACATTTTTACTAAAAATGCCATATCCAAAATTCATGTTGATACCCCTTCAAATTGTCGCATATTTTTGAGAAAATGCAAGCTTCTATTCCAAATGGCCCTGGTCATTTTTACTGTGTTCTAGAGTATTCTGATCAACTTCAAATTGAGAACAGTTCATGTAATAGTTCTCTAGGCAGTTACTAGTCAATTGCAAGTCATGGCTAAAACCAAAGAGCTTAGTGGGGACCTCCAGTTGCACACTGTGGCTGCTTACAAGACAGGGAAAGGCTATAAGGCCATGTCCAAGTGTTTTCAAGTGCCAGTGGCCACAGTGCTACACTGTGTTCTACACTGTGAAAAAATCTCAAAGCGCGGGGTAGGGAAGCAAAAGTGACCCCTGCGCTGGTAAGAATGGCAGTGCAAGAGGGCAAGCAGAATCCAAGGATCACCACCAAGGCCATCCTGATGAATCTGAGCAATTCTGGTACCAACATCTCAAGGCAGACACTCCAGCGGACACTGTACAAGGCTGGTGGTCTCCATGGATGCCGACCAAGGAGGACTCCACTTCTCCAAGACAGAAAAGAAGAAAGCTTTTGGTCATATATATATGTGTGTGTGTGTGTGTGTGTGTGTGTGTGTGTGTGTGTGTGTGTGTGTGTAATTTTTATAATCATCAATTCATGCTTAACAATGTTTCCAGTATAAGACTATAGGACCCATCAATGTCTGCCTATTGACTTTAGACCACAAAATGCATTCATTTCACCAAATGCCTAAGATTTTTACAAGGATTAAGGAGATACTGGCATCTGCAAGGCATTCGTGTATGTAAATAGCATAATTTCTTTCATATTTTACAAGCTACACATAAGAGGTTTAACCACAAATAGTTCAAACATCAAAGAACCAAAGACATTACAAATACATAAATAAGTATTTTTCCATCAGTCTATTTGAAGGAAGCTGGAAAAAAGATTATCAGTGGTGGAATGACAGAATAATCCATCATTCATAACACACTGCAATTACAATACTAATTAACTAACTCAACATCTGGTTAACAGAAAAAACCTGACAAATGGGCACAGTAGGTCAATTCATTTTGAAATACTAAGATCGCTTCCAATACCAATAAAACGATCAAATGCATAAAGAAACACAGGAAGCCATAAAGATAAGGGTTAGAATTCCCGTCACAGTGGCAGATCCAGGATACAAGCTGTAAACAGGTGCGTAACAGGACTTGTATATAAAATGAACACCTCAAGGCGGACAAAATAACAGACGCAGACATGAAGCTTGTACTGTTGGCTTTCTTACTGGAGTGTGCAGGTAAGACATGAAGAATTGAGCAGTCTCAATCCAGCGAATCCATTATTAATATTAGAGAGACATCAGAGAACGTTTTGTTATTTTCTCTCCAACTTTCTCTATTTTTTTCTCCCTCAGTGACTATCTGGGCTGGCACAGAATGCGAGCCCCAGTCTAGACCCTGGGTTGTCCATTTCTCATCAGGATGCAGTGGAGCTCTAATCAATGAGCAGTGGGTGCTGACCGTCATGGACTGCTATGTCACGTACGTAATTACACACACACACACACATATACACACTAGGGATGGTGAGATTCACCGCGGTGCATGGGTTTTAACTTCAAAGATGCGACTACATCGATATGAATCGATTTAAATGAAACCAGTCGATGGCCCGATTCTAAAGTTGTGAATCGGTTGACTGAAGCTTTGCTGCTAATTCTACTTCAGTATTAACTAAACTGCCGCGGAACTTACTGATCTTACGTTACAAGTCATGTTATTTTCAAAATAATAATGACCGCCTCTCATTTGCAAATAAATCTAAACAGCGTCTCGTGCTGAGCTTTTACAAGAGTAACTAGGGTGGCTTGCGAGGTACAAACAAAAGCAACATGTCCAACAACGCCGACACGGTTTACAGTGCACCATCAAATCTAAAATCTAAAGTTTCAGAAACATACGGATTTTACAAGAAGGAAGGAAAATTAGACAGAAGTCTGGTCATTTGTAAGGTCTGTTTGTTCATAACGTCTTTTTTGTCTGTGTCTATTAGAAAAGTAATACACATGTAATTCTGAAATGATACATTTGTCATCCATTTTTTCCCGTGCCAGAAAGTAACAAACATACTTTGGATTGGTCTTTTATGAAATATATTTATTTGAGGGTAAGCAATATATGCCGCTTTAATAGAATATGTTAAGAACTAGGCTATGTCAGATTGCATCGTAACGCATCGCACCGAATCGTTCAGTATTAAAATGCATCGTCCCTGAATCGTATCGTAGCCCTTGCATCTAGATACATTTCGGATCGTCTTATAAAGGAGAGATGCACAACTCTAATACACTTAGACACACAGTTTCTTGTCCCTTACAATTGCGTGTCTTGCTGTGCTAGCCCGCAGGTAACAGTGGCCTACTTGGGGAAGAACAACTTAAACGTCGAAGAAAACTCCGAACAACGAATTTTTGTGGACGTAGGGATCGTTCACGACCCCTACATGAGGAAGAGACGTCGCAGGAGCCCCCTTCACAATATCCAGATGGTTAGGCTAGCCACGCCAGCCAAACTCAACAGTTACGTTCAACCTGTGTCTCTGTCCACAAGATGTCCACTCCCTGAGGATGACTGCGTCGTGTCTGGCTGGGAAACACGCCAACGTAAGGAACCGGAGACGTTTGTGTGTGTTACAGAGCAAATGAGAATCTGGGTTCTCAGTGAAAACAAGTAACATTCTAATACTTCAGAAACATAAATAATAAAATACCTAGTTTACAGTCTTTGTCTTGTATAAACATTTGACCTTGTTTACAAAATGTGGCAATGTCAGCAAACTCTATTTTACAAACGAATCACACTGTTGGTCTCCTAAATCTGATTTTGAAAACAACAGAAAAAAATTGCATGTGACCACTGACAGCAAGCAATGCAATTTCATGCAGTTGTGGATATAGCCAACATATTAGACAGTTAAGACATACCAACAAGTTGATATAAGAGTATTTGTCTGTTCTGCCTGTTGTTTGATTGTGCCTGTGTGTGTGTGTGTGTGTGTGTGTGTGTGTGTGTGTGTGTGTGTGTTTGAGTGTTTCTGCAGATTAACTCAACTACCTCTCTCTGCTCTCTTTCTCTCTCTGTCAATAGAGTCTTCAATGCAGTGTGTAGTTCAGCCAATCCCAGACAAAAGGGCTTGCCAATTTGAGATGTTTGGTCCTCCAGATGAGTTCTGCACTGAGTATGTGCACAATATAACTGGCTCCCATCTGGTGAGTGATGTGCCTGCTTTTGTTAAAAGGTTTCCACCAGAGAAACTTCCAGCACCATGACTCATCCTTTCTATTGCCTCCAAGTACCATGTAACATGTAACACAACAGACATGGTAATACTTAAGAGTACATTACAGTGTAATTTCTTTTAAATGATTTGTGTATTTAAAACGTAATAAGTATTATATTCCCCGGGCTCTGCACGCAGCTGCCCACTACTCCTAGTGTACATATAGGATTAGTTAAATGCAGAGGACAAATTTCACCATGGGGACAATAAAGTACTTCTTCTTCTTAAGTATTATATACAAGCAGTTCAAGGCAATAATCTGTTATATGTCATAACTTGTAACTTCCAGCGTGTAGTCTCAGGTAAATATTTGCTTTAGAGACGTTTCAGTGCTGAAAAATATGCTATGAAAGTTTCTTTTGGGTTTTGTATCAGATCAGATTCCTCCTCCTTTTTGCTTCTCTCCATCAAATCCTCTCTTTCTCCCCTTCTCTTTTTTCTTCTGAAGGCTGAGGGGAGTCCGATGACCTGTGGGGGGTACTTGCAAGGCTTGGTGTCGTGGGGACAGTGGTGTCTTGAAACTTATGAAGTTGAAAAGAGCTATTCTTGTGTCTGTCACTACCATGACTGGATAGACAAAGTCATGAGAAGCCACGTGTCGACCACAACTGCCGCCCCCCGGACGGACACCACTCGATTTGTCGCTGTGTGAACACACACACACACACACACACACACACACAATGCATTTTCCAAGTAGATTCAAACAAAGGAGAATAAACACCACAAAATAAATTTAGAAAAGGAAAACACATTCTTCATTTCACTGATGAATTTTCGTAAATGAAGTATGAAGTACTAAAATATGTTTTTCTGCTTTGTTTTCTTTTCTTTTCTTTGCTGTACTGGTTACTGCAAGCTATTTTAATACACCAAGTACATACTAACGTGAAAGAGAGTAGAAGAAATAGAGAAATAGAATTAGAGACTTTTATTCATTTTTGCAACATCCTCATTCTTTGCCAGCTAAAGCTCCGTCCTATGTTTCATCTTGCGGGATCAGTTTCTAAATGCCAGTAAAATGTCATCTTTATCTTCCTGTTAATAAAAGAGCTATGATGAGACTTTGTGTGAGTCTAAATAATCCCACTTCGATCTGTACATACTACTTATGTAATCACTAATATTGTGTAGAGTGTAAATACTGTGAATTCAAAACGAATCATTGAGTCATTAATAAACCTTAAGACCCTCTTCACATCATGCAATAATAGAAAGAAAGAAAGAAAGAAAGAAAGAAAGAAAGAAAGAAAGAAAACAAGTCTTCATTCAAAGGTGTATTCAGCAAGTCTTCATTCATGGAGTATAACATGGAGAAATAAAGAATCCTTATTCAAAGGAACTCAAACTTGAGATCAGTGATGAGTTTGCTTGGCTTAAACAGCGTTACTAAATACCTGTGTGAAGACAGACTCGAGGCTACAATTAAAACCAGCGACAGACCATATTCACAGTGGATATTAACAGGATGAATAACCTTCAAGCTTAAAGACAATGGGTTTCTATGGGAATAATGTTTAGTATGGTAAACAGTGCACTGACAGAATCAAGTGGCTTTTAGTAATACCATATGATATAAATGCATTTGTATGTAAGGAAAGAAAGCATATTTAACAGTGATATACATACAGGCTCATCCCTTAAAGATAAATTGAGTAATTCAGAAGACATTATAGGACACTTTGGTTTTGAGAAGTAGATTGATCTTAAAGATTATGAATCCTGTTATGTATTCATAAATCTAATGCTCATTAACAATTCATATTTTCAACTACATTCCAGCCTCCCAAAGGTATGTGTGCACTAAAATAAGAGATGAGACTATTTTAGCAATCAGTGTTCATTTAAAAGATTAGACACGTCTTGTGTTTGAATGTTACGGTTGCAAGTAACAAATCTCACAAGCTTAACTAATATCACACATGTTTGAGACCACTGACAAACTTTACCTGAACACTTGCATCTGTTTGTCTGTGTGACTAACAGAAAGAGTGTCTATGAGTGCGTATGAGTATTAAAGTGTGTGTGTGTGTGTGTGTGTGTGTGTGTGTGTGTGTGAGTGAAAGAAAGAGAGAGAGAGAGAGAGAATAAGTATTTAATTTTTAGAGTTTTAATTCATATTAATCATCATTTAAAATGATGAATCAAACCCATCGAAACATATCAAATATACATCAGTCTAACTGATGTATTGTACCACAAGTTAACCAGTGTAATGCATTTGTAATGCGAGTTAGCTAACGTTCCATTTTCTCTTGTGTTTCTTGTGTTTGTAATTCATAACCCATCCAGGGGGTTGTGTCTGAGACTGTTAAATATAGTTTATGAGTGTTTGAGTATTGATGTGTGCATGCATGTTCTTATGGTATGAAATTATGTTTGTTCTTTAGACATTTCAGCTTAGAAATGTCCTCTGTCTGTCATCCTCTGATCATTGTTAATCTCTCTCTCTCTCCCGCTCTCTCTCTTTCGCTCTCTCTTTCTCTTTCTCTGTAACACACACACACACACACACACACAGCGGTAGTCCTTTGGTTTATGGAGGGCACATGGCAGCGTTGAGGTTTGGGGGTGTGGGAACTGAGTTACTCAGAGTCTGGGTCTCCAGAGACCCACACACAGGTGTCTCCACATACCTCAGCTAGACAGAAAAGGTCAGAAACTACACCAAAAGTCACATGGAGTCTCGATGTACACTACCACCTCAGTGTGCCCCCCCCCCCCCACACACACTCAGATGAACAGACACACAAGTGTGCCCCCGTGAATGCACAAATGTACAGAACAGCCAACAGTTGCCTGTCAAAAAACAAGACAAACAGACAAAAAAACAAAACAGATATGAAACATTAATAATATCACTAATCTATCAATAACGGTGAAATGAACAAGGTCACATGACATGTCTTTCACTGTGTCTCTGATACCACATTATTTTCCAAAATAAGCATGTCGTTGTTTGTCTGTTTGTTTACTCTCCGCTAATTTCAGGGCGCCAGGTGTCCCCAATTCAGCACAGCTTGCATCCTAATTTGCATTCCGAAGAGGGCATTCCTCCCCTACCCACCCACCGCCCTCTCTCTCTCTCTCTTTCTCCATATCAGATTCTATTTATTGAAACCCATTAATCCGTCCTCTATGCATACACAGCTGTTAGCGGCACGAGTAATCTCGGTTGAGAACAATCTCTCCAGACACCTGATGACTCACAGTGCGGAGCTGCAGAGGAGAGAAATAATTATGATGGACATTTAACTAATAAGAGTAAACGAGAGCGTTGAAACTATGCTTAATTTTCCTCTGTGACGTTTCAGAAACATAGATTTCGAGTTTTTCAAAAGTTACGATTGATATGCAGTACTGATTGTGACCACTAGATGACGACATGCCCGCGCGTATCTTCAGCTGCTCCGCCGCTATTGGATCTTAGATGATGGGGCAATGAACAATGAACAATTCTTTTTGACGGGAAGGGATAATTTAAGTCATATATGAATCAAAATACATGTTTTATAGAGTCCCACATCTGTTTCCTGGGTTACTGACTTTATTTATAATGTAGTTGTGTGCCTTGTTTTTGGAGAGGGAAAAAAAAAAACTATTTGTATATTTTGGGGAAAGTGGAGTGTGGGAGAGAGGAAAAAAGGAGTAGAGTGAGGAAAAGGCAGCGGCAGATAACAGGAGAAGGACGACATGAGTGTGAGAAATGTGAAGACAGGTGAAAGGAGAGAAAAATACCAAAGAAATTCCTCTATGAGGGTGTGTCGCCACACACACACACACACACACACACACACACTCACTGGCTTTTTTCACACACATTCACAATTTATCTCACTCATATTTCCAGCGTGTACACACACACACACACACACACACACACACACATACAGTGAATGACAGCTGTGTCCATTAATGCTCATACCAACACTGGAGCTACTTTGCCATCTGTCCCCCCTGTTCATATCTCTTCCACAGTCCTCCATCATTCCTCTCTTCTCTCTCTCTTCTCTCTCTCTCTCTCTCTCTCTCTCTTCTCTCTCTCTCTCTCTCTCTCTCTCCCTCTACCAGTCCTGTATCCTCCCCGCCCCCCTTTTTTAAAACCATCTCACTTTGCACTAGCTCTATTTCAAAAGGCGCTCGGACATCCTAGCGTGTCTCCACCTCTCCTGATCCTCTCCTCCCTTCTCAACACCTCCTCTTCCCTCACCACCCGTTCATTCCCAAATCATCTATTTTGTCTCAGTTTTGTAGCGAATTCCTTATTCAGCTAAAACACGCACAAGTGTTCTGCTTAGCTCATATCCCCAATCTCTCCAAATTTATCCATTTCTCTCTCTCTCTCTCTCTCTCTCTCTCTCTCTCTCTCTCTCTCTCTCTGGCCTTGCTCCCATCACTCATCAGAGTCTTACATTCTCAGCATTCCCCTCTGACACATCCCTGAGGTGAGAGGAGAGACAAGGCTTAAGAGAACAGACCCTCAGTCTCTCTCTCTCTCTCTCTCTCTCTCATACATCTGAGCCATGGAGCTTGAGGCAAGCAGGAGAATTGTAAGTCTTCAGCTGAGCACTTACACCCAGACACTCAGAAAAAGAGTCGATATGCAGAACAATAGAGAGCAAAAGCCCTGCGTACACACACACACACACACACACACTCTTTTACACAAACACGTGACCATACACCCTCAGCAACATAAAAAGACAAATTCTAGAGAGAAAAACCTATCCCTACAAAATGTGCAAGACCTTTATTAAATCCATTTTTACAAATATTTCACTGAATTGCACACTCCCAGCACTATTTCCTTATCTCCTTGTATGAAGTAATATATTATATACCCTAATATATTAATAACATTCTGACTTAATCATAAGCACTTAGTATTTGACCCTGGTTGTCATGGAGGTCAACTGTTATGAGTTATATAAGCTCACTCACTTTCATTCTCTCTCTCTCTCTCTCTCTCTCTCTAATGCACACACACACACACACACACACACACACACACACAGTGAAACAAACCAGATACTCCACCATCTTCTAGAGAGATCAGGAGTTTATCAAGGTATTTATCGAGGTAACACAGTATCTCTCCCTCTATCATCCTCTGCTCTCATTTACACACTCTGTTTTATCACTGCCTCTGATTAGGTTTCTGCTCATTAGGAGAAAATAACATCATAGGGTGTTTTAATGCCCGTACTTATAAAGCCAGGGAAAGAGGGAAAGAGAGAGAGAGAGAGAGAGAGAGAGAGAGAGAGAGAGAGAGAGAGAGAGAGGGGAAACAATTCAGATAAATATACATGCAGTCATTTCCTATTCCCAGACCCATTCTCCATCCATCTCTCTCTATTTCTTTTATCTTTCCGTCAAGCCCAGAGAGTAGCACTCTGTTCTATTGTTTAGCTATCACTCCTGCTGAGTAAGAGCCCCCTACAATGCCTCACAAAGCTTGCCTCTCTCTCTCTCTCTTTCTCTCTCTCTATCTCTCTCTCCTCTAACCTCTTTCATTAAGCATGTTCTGTCTCAACCTATTCATCTCTTTCTAACACTGCTTAAATCTATGCACTTATGGTACTTTTGAGCATTTGCTATGGGACAATATGAGACATAAAGAAATAAAGAAAGGGGAGAGAGAGAGAGAGAGAGAGAGAGAGAGAGAGAGAGAGAGAGAGAGAGAGAGAGAGAGAGAGAGAAAATTGAGGTCTAAAAGATCAGACAAATATACATGTATTCATGTACTGCAGCCTGTCCCATCTCTCTCTATCTCTCTCTATCTCTTTCTTTGCAGAGAGACGGTGGAAGAGATGTTTTTCATGTAAGGCATTTGTAGATTCAGATGACTCATGACGGTAATGTATGCATATTGACATAGAATTGTTTATTCCACCGCGTTTTCTGTAAGATCAAACGTCTGTACTATTCGTACTATAATGCAGTCAAATAGGACCAGGCACAAAGACCAGAGCCCCACACGGGAAACTCTCAGCCCATTATCGCAATCATCTCTGCACAGGCAATGTAATAGGTGCACTATATTCCATGTTGCCTTGGTTACTCCTCAATTCCCCAGTCTTTTAAAAACACACATACACACAAACACACACACACACAAACAGAGAGAGAAAAATACAGAACATAGTCCTCAGGCGATGTTATGATGCAGGTTCAAAAAGGGTCAATGTCCTGAAGCAGAGAAAAAAAGAAAAAAAAACAGCAACAGCGCATACAAATCCAGAGATACCACTAGAATGCTATGATACTCAAGAGCTTTTTATTATGTTTTTGTCCCAATATTTGGGAAATGCTTTCTTCTTCATCACTGCTGTTGTCATCACCTTCTTCTTCTTCTTCCCATTCTTCTTCTTTTCCTTATTCTTCCTTTATAACTAAGCAGTTCAGCCTTACAGTAACAGTCCAGATTCTTCCTGTGGAATAGAACCCTGCATTCCTACCCTCCCCAAAACCTACCCTCCCTGTCAAAAACAACAACAAGAAGAAAACCCTAACTTCTACTGAAATTCAACCTGAAATTTACACCAAGCTTTGGCACATACCAGTACAAGCTGTGTCTTGTGCCTGTCTCATCATTAGTTCTCTCTCTCTCTCCCTCTCTCTCTCTCTATCTCCCTCTCTCTCTCTCTGTTTAAATGTCTCCCACAAAACAATGCTGAGGTGAAACACAGTGACAGGTTCCGGACACACAAGGCATGCACACACATGTTTTGTATGCCATAGAGTCTGCAAGTGTGTGTGTGTGTGTGTGTGTGTGTGGGTGTGTGTGTGTGTGTGAGCGTGCGCGTAAAACATGTCATGTGGAAAAATGCCATGAGAAGACGTGTTACCCCCGAGGACACGAAAAAACTCAAACTCTGAAAGAACTTGTCCAAAACACAAACACCCCGTGTTCCCAAGCATTCCAACACCTGTGAGAGTGCTTACAGACAGACACACATATTTGTAAGTACAAGCAGATATAAGCAAAACCTTGCCACGACCAATATCTACAAGTTTACATTGGCAAAGAGCTATACAACGATTACTATTGTATGATCTGATTATTCAGTGTAATCGTGGCCATACAAAAATGACTTCGAAAAGCCGTTGACTTTACATAAAACAGTATCAAATTTCCTTTCGATTAGCAAAAGTTTTAAAGGGTAGCATATTCAGCATACGAACTGATAAAATACCGTATATGTGGATATCTTGATGAATGATTTGTTCAACTGCTCATGTCTTCATCTCTTCATTTTTTTTACAAATCCCCAACACACGTAAATCTAAAGTTTAACGACTGGAGTGATAAAGTGCGCTCTGCTAGTGAGGCCGGGTGGAAAACTGTCGAGTTGTTCGGTTTTAACGTTCGTTGGCTTCCCCCCCCCCCCCCCCTACATCATTATCTAGGAGAGGAAGTCTTCCGTTTCATAAGATCTGGAAATTATCACTTTATCACTTTTCTATGAGTTATGCTCCGGTAACAATAGTTTTAAAATACAGAGACGGAGAAGTAGCATTCGCCCTGCAAGTGAAGGAATAAGTGGGAGTAATTTCATAACAGGTAAGAGGACACGATGCGGTCTTTCAATAACATGTCTCACTACGTCATAACATCAGTCATCCAAAGCTGATGGCAGAATGCTCCATTACTCATAAACGATTTTGTCTCTGACTCTTGGATAACACAGTCATTGAGTAACTAGGAAACAATGCCTAGTTTATTGTTCCAGGATTCCAGGTAACTAATAGAAATGTACTGTAGTGTGTGTGTGTGTGTGTGTGTGTGTGTGTGTGTGTGTGTGTGTGTGTCTACCACTAGCTAGGTTACTGAAATCAAAGGTTACGTGAGCAGGTCATCTTGCACAAGCTCACGGAGTCAGTTTCATTCTGTTTATCCAAACTGAGGCAGAAACGGTCAGTCATCACATAGGAGTCACAGATGCCTCCAAACCTCCTTTGGTTCAGCCGTTTATCACACACGCATCGTAGATGTTTTACCAAAATACCAAAGTCTCTCATTCATCTAAGCTGAAAGCAGCTCACAGTCTAGTTGTGGAAGCAAGCACTTTACATATTTCTACATGATAAAGTTTTGACTGTTACAACCTAATATAACTCTGTGTCTAGAGACTCACTGAGTAGCACCAACCCTCCCCTTCCCGCCGTCAGTGTCCATCCATCTCCATTGGCCTCCATCAGTGTAAAGGAGACAAGGGCTAACCCAGCCAGGCACTGCCAGGGTCTGCACAGTGTACTGCTGAGATGGAGGTGGAGTGGAGCTATGTCTGTTTACAAATGTACTCCCTTAATGCAGTGACTTGGCAGAGTGTTAGATACGCACGATACACACACACACACACAAGCACTCGCACGCACGCACACAAACACGCGCACAAACACGCGCACACACACACGCACACGCACACGCACACGCACAAACGCACACACATACACGTACAAACATATGAAGTGTGAGAGCCCTGTAGTATTTTATGCTCTCTGGCAATTTAAGGCTCTGACTCCAGTTCAAATGACAAACAGCACCCACAACACAGACCAATAATCAAATGCTTTTTTGGGGGGGGGGGGGGGGGCTGGGTTGTGGTTGTTGTGGTGGGGTTTTTTTTTTGGCAAGTTACCAAATTATCAATGTGTGTAGAAGTTCTTTTGTTTCCTTCAAAAGCCCTAATGTACAGAACAACTGAGGTCTTGGACACCTACTCTCTGTCACAGTCTTAGAAGTTCGGTGCTGCAGTGGATCCAGCCAATTAGCATTCAACGCGATAACGCTGGGAAGATACAACCACAGAGAAACATTTTTGTAAATACTCAGAAATGAAATGACGGCAATTTCGACTTGATTCTCTTAGCTGTTACACTTTTCTCTCTCTCTCTCTCTCTCTCTCTCATAGTTGGCAGACTGAAGGTTTCATGCTGAGCTGTTAAAGATAATGGGACGACAAGAAGCTTTAAGAGGCACAGCTACATGAAAAAGGCAATGGAGTGTGCAGTGTTCAGCTCAACTCAGAACACACACACACACACACACACACACACACGCACGCATGCACACACGCAGAAAATTATCCAGACTCTACCAAGGGATCCACACAGTGCTTCCGAGATAGCTAGCAGGTTGAAAAGGGGTGAGGGAAAGTGAAGAGAAAAGAAAAAGATTTTGTGTGTGTGTGTGTGTGTGTGTGTGTGTGTGTGTGTGTGATTTAATGCATGACGATGAGTGAGAGCGAATGGGAGATTGTACTTATATTCGATATAGGTAAACCAACTGTGGCATGGAGTACTTTACAGTAGGAGAGAGAGGGCGTTTGACACTGAGGAGTCGGTTCATTTAACCAAGACGCTGGGCCAGCGTACAGGAATGGGTATCATCCCCTTCTCCCTTTCATCTTAAATGCAAATTAGACTTCTATGCAAACAAAATGGTTTCTGTCAGCCTCACTCAGACTCAACTTCTCTGTGTGTGTGTGTGTGTGTGTGTGTGTGTGTGTGTATGTGTGTGTGTGAATCAGCCACACCTGCTCTGATAAAACTGTGGTCTCTACAGAGTCTACAGACACTGCCAGAGAACACAGCTGCTTTTTAGTCCTTCAGGGGAAGGAAAATTACTCCCTTGCTTTTTTTTTTTTCCTTTTTCTCCTTTTTGAAATCATCCTCTCTCTCTTTCTCTCCTGTTCTCCCCATACACTGTTGTTAATAGACTGGTTGAAACAGACGGCCGGGGATCAGTCATTAGTCTGCAATACCCGTTGGGATGTGAGGTGCTGGGGGGAGAAATGGGCTTAAAGAACTCCTAAAATTTGTACTTTCTGTCTCTCTCTCACACACACACACACACTCTCTCTCTCTCTCTCTCTTTCACACACACACACACACACACACACACACACACCTTTAGCATCTGTGTGTAGGGGTGCAAGCGCACCTATGGATGATCTTCTTACATAAATGATATTATAACAGTGCATATCATATCTCCGCGGACCAATAAAAGAACAGTTTCGGTGGGAGATCTTGAGGGTGAAAGTGAGATCCACTCTCTGACAAGCCTTCTGTGCCGTCTTTGAACCGGCTTTCATCTATAATTGATCTGTTAAGAACATTAACTGTTTGACAACACTTACCGCCAGGCAGATCAAGCTGTCTTAGACCTGCGCAGCTCTCGGGAAGAAAAAAAAAGTACGCAAGCAAAATGTGTAAGAGGATGAAGCTTAAATTAATTCACAAGATTTCAACAAACAAACAGCTTACAGTCAGCTTAATATCAACACGTTGAACGAATAATGTCAAACGAACTTGCAGCAAATGGGGTGCACATAGCAGTTTAAGTTGCATCTTGTGAAGACATTGCTTGCCCAGAGAACTCGAAGAGAAAAACTTAGTACGCAAATGTACCTTTTAGACTCACAGATAAAATGACTCCTCAGTCCAAGAGAGTCTATCATGACGGACTTGTGGCCAGTTGGCAGATAATCTGAGACTGACTCCTGTCTACAATGCAAATAAGCATTTTCATAAAACAACCCACATTTCCATCTAAATGAGTTCTTACACTGAAACCAATGAGCTCGTTTCGCTAATGTTCGAACAAGGTCACCGAACGTTGCTGGGAGTCACTCATAAAAACACTCTCACAAACACGCACACACGGTGTTTACAATGATTTTTGTACTCCCACAGAATCACAGGAAGAAGAACTCCTAACAACCAAAAACAAAGAAATAAACAGGAAGCGTGATAACATGCGTGTACACAATTTCTTTGCCGCGTTTTTCTTTTTTCTTCTTAAAGATACACCCACTGACTCTCGCAATCTCTCTCTCTCTCTCTCAGACATACACACAGATACACACACACACACTATTCAATTCTAGTAACGTTATGGAGTCATCTTGGCCTCCGTTTGGAGAAAGCTAGCGACCCGCACCTCAGCAGTAGGCAGCGATCCGGCCGTGATGGAGAGAGGAGAGGACGCGGAGCCACTCTCCGTAATGAGAGACAATCACGAGAAAATCAATGAGAAAGATCCGTCTTCAGTCGCCTCATTCATCTACAGCATTCCAACACCATGCGGCAGGAATAAATAACAATAATAAAGAAATAAAAAGCCTGGTGCGCGTGAAATATGGCCCGCTCCATCGCTTCTCTTTTTCTCTGCACTTCATCACTCTTTCTCCAGTGTCCTCACTCCGTTTTCCTATTTCCATAATGATCTCTATAAATGCAAAAAAAAAACAAGCTAACCTTTTGTGACAAACAGACATGGCATCCTCAGCTAACCTTTTGTGACAAACAGACATGGCATCCTCACTGCTTTCTCTATGTACTCATACACACACACACACACACACACAAACAAGCCCATAACTTTCATAGGAGAACCTATTATTCTTCCAAAGTCCATTAATCCCTCTCCTCTTCTGTTTTGTTTTTTTCTGTCTTCCATTATTGCAACGCTGTTCTCTCTCTCTCTCTCTCTCTCTCTCTCTTTTTTTTTTTTTCTTTTTTTTTCTTGAATTTGTCCGTTTGATTTTTTAGTGAGTTTAAAAATGGAAAAGGCGCTGGCAGTCGAGCTGTCAGGCCCATTTCATCTCAGAGCAAACTTAAAACGTATGGAGACGGAGTAACGCCGCCCGTTCATTAGCCCGAGTCACGGACAGAGCGGTTAACGAAATTGCTGTCATTTTTCAGCCGTGGAGACGGTGCTTCAAATCAGATTACGCTTCTATATGAGTCTGCTCCTGCTAAAAAACAAACGCACTGCAGGAGAGGACGCCAAGGTCTGGGAAGGACACAAGCTGTCGTGATGGTCACTTTGAAAGGACCTAGTGCTTAAAGAGGACGCCGTGTATCTGTGTGTGTGTGTGTGTGTGTGTGTGGACTACGTACAAACACACTGGATGAGAGTATGCCAAGGTCTGGAAAGGACACAAGGAGTAACGCTGTGGTAACGGTCACTTTGAAAGGACCTAGTGCTCAATGAGGACACAGTGCATGTGTATATGTGTGTGTGCATGTGTGTGTGTGCATGTGTGGAGGACTGTATGTTCAACCCATGAATCTGTAAAGTGCTGCAAAACATGTAAAAAGTTTGCGCAGTCAGCACACAGTAGCTGTAACCCCCCCATCTTCACACCATCTCTTTTCATCTCTCTCGCTCTCTCTCTCTCTCTCTCTCTCTCTCTCGGCAAAGTGAACACACACAGATCATTGGTGTCCTGCAGGTTGCCAAGCGAGAGGAATTTTAATATCCTAATAGCAGGTTGGCGTGCGGAGGCAAGTATGAGCAAAGCCTGCCGCATACACAC